>NW_028297432.1:714718-849050 GCF_049724085.1 Artemia sp. Qi Xiang Cuo
TACCAAAGCACCAATAAAGCAACTGAAGTTAAATAAACAGAAAGAGAGAACATTATTAAACAGACTTATCGATTGAGTCTTCTGCATGGCCAACAACTTAATACATGGTGTTAAAGGAATTTTCCCCGTGTTTGCTGCTTTGCCTGATTTTTTGGCTAAACTAAGATAAAAGTAAAATTTAAAACTACCTTCACAAATCAAAGACAGATGAGGAAAATTGGAGCTATTCTAAAAATTATATTAGACATTAAATGTTTTGTTTTTTCAAATTGTTTTTCATTTTCTTCAGCTGTGTAAAAACTAGCAATTTTATTTTTTTTCCAGGATGATTAAATCCACCATTAGTTACAAAGTTAATCAACATGTTTTGACGAAGCTTATATTTAAAAAAAAACCCACATAAACGAGGAATATAAAACACAAAATGACATAAAAATGACAATATACCAGTTTCTAACCCAGACCTGTAGATACAAATTTTTATTTGACTAGCTTATTTTTAAGTGTAACGACCAATGAAATATTACTTTTTTCAATACTTTCGAGTACCATAGAATTCAATTTATTCTCCTATCTCGCTTTTATTTTATGACAGTATATACCAATTCTGTTTTATTTAAACTCGTTTTTGGATAAACTATAAGGCAGCCAACATGAAACACAGAAAAAAATAATTAAACTTCATTAAGGAAAACAGATTGGCATCTAGCACTCTTTTTTTATTTTTTTTATTTTTATTTTTAGTTGACCCGAATGTTTTAATATACAATACTCAATGAATTTTAGCTAATATCAAGATTTTTTTTGTTCTTCATCTTTGTCACAATTTGGATTGTCCCACTACCATTAACTTTACATTAGAAAGAAATATCTGATGAGCCTCTGAATTTTAGATATACAAAATTTGTGCAACAGCTGAGCACCCAAAATTTCCATTTAATGAGCTTTTCTTTAGTTTTTTTTGGTTATTAACTTTCATAGTTAAGTTTTTAAGTGTAGAATAGATAACGCAGTGTAAACAAATGAAGAGGCCGATTTTCTTGAGCCAAAGTCATCAATTGGTCTAATTTCAGTGCGTAGTTGTTTTTGAACCCAAACTAATTTATCAATCCTACATTTAGCCCTAGCTACTTCAGAAAAATTGAGTTTAGGGCCAAATTGGCACTAATACGAACACATTTTATAAGCTATGCAAAATTATAAATTTCATTTGATTCAACTGTTTCTTCTGAATCAGTTCTTGGATTGGATTCAGGTCATCCATTATTTTTCATTGGGAAAGATATTATGGAATATTATTTACAGGACTGTTGAATTTATCTCTTTCAAAAGCTATAATAATTTACAAATTAGAAAGTTTAATTTAGCCCCAGGTACGGTTTTAAACGTTTTAAAGAAACGATCCCCGTGGAACCAATGGTCTTTATTTGTATTTTACCAAATCCAATATGCTGCATTATCTCAATCCGAAGAATCATACCTCAACTGATATATTATAAGTGACATTCTGCAAATTCTGTAAATATTATTCAATGATGTGTCCAAAGCTTTTAAAATTTCTGCATAGATTTTGGTTCGCATTGTATTGCTACTTTCGTCATCTGTCAAGTTGCCAATTATATTTTCTTCGTCTCTGAAATTTAAGTAGAGATCGTTGAGTAGATCTTCACACTCCAAATCTATCGAGTTGCGAAGAAAATCTATCAAAGTACCAAAGTACCAAAAAGTACTTTTGCAGCATACGTACGCAGCTCAAAACAGGTTAGGGCAAAATTTTGCCACTTTTTGGAAGGTCAGTTTGGTTTAGACCTAAAAGTAATCATGCTGAGTTTATTCAGTCACTCTTTTTGATAAAATGATAAACTCTGACTCAAGATAGTTAGGTAGAAATTAATCGTATTACATTGCCTAATCAATATTAGACATTCCACTTTTTTATTTATCAAGTATTTGGATTTGGTGAAGAAATTCCCTAACGCTGATAGGCAGCAAATTTATATTCCTCACAGAACTGTTAGCAAAATTGTTAGTTGGAATTATGTTTTTATTTCGCTCTTTAGGACGGCCAAAAAATGGTTTTTGTCTCAGTGTTCTGACCTTTCGTCAAGGTAATTTCCGTTGAAAGGTGATCTATATTACAAATTATTAAATGGATAGAACAGTTATAATTGGGGACAGAGTCAGGAGGGCAAAGTGTCATGTCCCCCTCCCCCAAGTGACCGAATGTTACGCTGGAGTGAAGAGGCAAAACAGACTAATTTGGGAGACCAAGTTTTGTTAGCACCCTTTCCATCAAACATTAATTTTATATCTCCCACTGCTTATGGTAGCTTTTAATTCAACTGAACTTGATTCAAGTCAGAGGACTAGAAGCAAAAACAAGCTTAAGTCCCTAAATAGTGGGGAATTGGAAACAAGCTTGTAGTTTTTGCTATTAATTTCTATGGTCATTGGCGATGATAAACTCTAGTTACCGTTGTAAGTGAGCCACCATTGTAAATGGAAATAGTACAAAACGTAAACGAACCGCTTGTGATTTTCAAAGGTTGGAATAAAGATTTTTCATTATAGCAGAAACAGTTGGACGATGTAACAGCCCCTATCTAAGATCTAAGAAATAGTATCTAAGAAATTGATTATCATAGATTACCTTCAGCAGAAGCTGTCGATTAGCTTTTGTATTTTCTAACACTCTTCTAAAAATTACGCAACCAACTACAGACATCCAGGCAATACTGACCAGAGACAACTGTACGTCACTATGCGGGACGATCTGCTTTACATAAGGGACCTAAACAAGATTTATGCTAACAAATTAAAAAAGATTAAACTAGCTTAATGCTCACATATGAGCATCAAGCTCACATAGCTTGACACATGGATCCGATCGGCTATATTTTCTTATAAGGTACGATTTACGGGTCCACGGGGGGACTCGCAGTAGATACTTAGCAAAACGCACGCTTCCTTCTAAGATGATATAATTCACTACATGTATGGAAAAACAGCACTAAATATAGAATATGTGGCAGGGCTAAACTACTATAAGTCCTTGCGAGAAGGGCTCTTTTCAAATGGGATTGGGAAGTTCAATCGCAACATATGAATGACATATTTTACTCTCCATATTTTTCATCATTAGCTGCTTAGTTTTCTTCCAATTGGGAGTTTAAAGATTCTTACTAATTGAGAGATCAAGATATGTCATCTCATAACAAGAATTTAATTCAATACCAAGCAAATCTGTAGATACCTCATCAACTCAAGTCACACTTAACTCATTGAAAATCAAAACTTCACATTTTACTGCGCTTATGGAAAGCCGAATTCCACTATAGTTTTCAGAAATTTCTCGGAAATACCGCTGTAACCCCCTAGTGGTCCAACTAGCATTATGAACATCATCTGCATAACAAAGTATTGATAAATCCATCCCTTTATAAATACAACACGAAAGAAAGTTGGCACTGAACTGACAGCGTTGCATTATTATATATTGTGGGTGAAGTAATCGCACCCTGTTAAACCCCAATGTGAATTGGTATTTTTTGGTCAATAAATCATTTCCAGGAATACGTATTTTAGCTTTCATATGGTAGTACATGTAAAGGATAGGTCCAAATAAAACAAACGATATTCCATGTTTCAGAAGCTCATTAATTCCCTTGGGATGCAATAGCGACTCAAACGCTTTACTAACATCATAAGTTCCAAGGATCAGGGTCCCATCGTACTCATCTGCATCAATCACAAACATTTTAGAGCATGGAAAAATCCAAGCTTAGGCTGGAATCCGAACTGATAAGGAGGCGTATAGCAAGTAGAACGTAGACTATTAATTATAAGCAATTAAAAAATCTTAGCATATGCATTTGAAACAGTTATGGGTTGGTATGATGAACTCTGATATGGATTCGTCCCTTTTTTAAAGAATTGGTGAAATAAGACCTAAACAAAAAGAATCCGGGACTAAACCCTTGCAATAAACCATTTGATAAAGCAATAAAAAATAAAAAATCATCTTATAAGACGTATTTTGAAAATGAAGGGCACATATACCATCACAACCCATTGATTTTTTCTTTTTAAGCTTTCGTATAACTTCACTCAAGTTTTTGGTACTAACTACAAAGGCACCCGGTCCGGGATTAAACAGTCGATCGTTTAATTCTCTTTTCAAATTTCTCGCATTTTTTAGCATCAGCTTCAATAAACTGATTCAAAAAATACGAATACCATTGTATCTCACTGATAGTAGCTATATATTCTCTAGTCTTATTATTAGCCGAACGAGTCTTCCATAACTTATTTGGGTCATTTGATATCGATTCGGCAACTACAACACATTGAGCAACTCGGTAAGATTGGAGCTCCTTCGGAAAACGCCGCTTTGTAAGTAGCCGCAAGGTATTAACAATTCCATTTCTCTGTTTTTTACACTCATTCCACAAACGTAGCAAGAACTTCGAGGATTGACATGCAACCTTAAGGCTTTCGTTTCTAGACCATCCAAAGTTCTCGGTGCCCGGTCTACACTTTCTCATTGGGACAGCGTACATCTGGGCTATTTTCAGAGCGTGGGTAATCTGTGCACAATAAAAATTCAGCTCTATCGGTATCGCTAACCGGTCCATCCTAATTTGCCACCGCAGGATCTGAAACAGAACTCCGATTTTATCCAAAATGCGGTCGCACTCCGCTTGGAAGATATCCTTATCAAGCTTATCCAACCATTTAAGATGAAAAGATTTTGGCTTTCTTTTACCAAGTTCAGAAGAATGAATACCACTGCTTGGAATTGAGAGGGACTGTGAAATATGGTCACTAAATTCATCTCCATACCGACTTCAGCCGTTAGTTCTGAATTGAGAGGATTGAGAAACACTACATGATCAAGTTTAAACGTACATCCAGAAAAGGAAATAACAGTACAATTTTGGTATTTTAGAATAACCGTGAAGTTGTTCGGTAAAATAGAAAGAAAAGTTTCATTTCTTACCCTTGAATTCTGAAGTAAGTCACAACTAAAGTCTCCAATAAGCACACCCTTTTTATTCATCTTTTTTATCTTTTTTAACAATTTGACTACTTTTATGCAAGCAATCGCAAATTTTCTTTCAGAAACTTCATCGCTGTAATTTGATGGAAGATAGAGAATAACTAATAATAAGATAATCAACTGTTATGGCAAGATATCAATCACAAATTTCAAGTATTCTGCGTGCGATAAGAACTCCTTTAGAAACCATCTATGACTTTAAATTCAAGGCTATTATCTGTGTATTTATTTGAACACTTCCCCCTTGTACCGATTGGTTTTCTCCACCCCTTTTCCCATGCGTTTGAACGAAGCATTGGGTTTTTAGTGATTGCCTATGGCCATAAATGAAAAAAAGTAAATTTTTCTAACCAGGTACATGTATGGGACGTTTTAGCCGAGACTGAAAATGGCTATTCCTGTCACTAAAAACACGTAGTGAATGTGACGTGTTGAATGTGACTTAGTCTCAACTTTTCGTGTTACTGGAACATCGTGAATAATGCCACTCCAACATATCATGAACAGTATTCCGGATATTGAAATAACCTACGAAGAACAAAATATTGTTATTAACTCTGAAAAAAATAATTTGAATCCTTTCCTAGATTACGATTGCTTTTTTTTTGACACGGCTAGGCAATTTTGTAGCTAAGTTTTAGCTAAATGGTTAGCACGCCGGACTTGACGTCCTTTGCTCTTGAGGACAGGGATTCAAGTCCTGGTGTTGCTGGTTATTTGGCATAGAATGGGGATCAGTGGTGGGACCCTGTAAGCTGAGCCAGAGTCAACCCAGATCTAAATGGATGCCTGGATAAAATTTGTGAAGGTATTCAGAAAGATTGTGCAAAAGCACAGGATTGCTGGCGCCCAACACCAGTTTTTTTTAATATAAAAATACATTATGCATGTTTTCACAGTTACGATTTAAATTTAATGACAGAATAAAACCATGGTTTCATTTTTTGATTAAAAATAAATATAAAAAAATATTATTTATGAACCTTCATTTTTACGTCAAATTTGTGCAAGAAAAGCGGAAATTTGAAATAGAAAAAATGAGCATGAAAATCACATGAAAATACTAATATGTTCCCCAGTATTGCCTACTAATACTACATCTTTGTATATTTTGCCATGTTCTTCAAACAGATATAAAAACTACTGTTCGGAAGACCATGTTTTCCAAAAAAATTTTTTTGCCTTAATCTTCACGGTGATTGATTAGTCAAAAATTAGCTTGAAAGTTGAACAGTGTTTAACTCGAGTACTCATGAACGGTTATATCATTGGTGAAATTATCGTGTGAAAAATAATTACGTACGTGTAACTATAGTGCGGCACGGGCGTTCGATTACTGGGTGTTTTCTTTAATCTATGGTCATAAAAAAACATAAGAAACTGACAAGGCTTGGATCCTTAGCTCTCAAGATGGATAGAATAAGTCATTAACGAAAAATTATAAAAATAAAAACTAAAAGCGATCTTCTTTAGTTAAAAAAAACGGAAAATACTGCTGGATTATAGCAACTATCAAAGCTTAAAAAAATGATGTGCATTAAAAATTAGAAGAAAAAAAAGTAACTACAAAAAATGAAAAAAAGCATATAAATCAGTATCAAGTAAGTAAATAAAGATTGAAAGAGATTAAATACCTGTCGTGATAATTCAAGGCCAACAGACCTAAGCAAAGACTTTAGGAAAAAAGAAAGAGTAACTGTAGCCATTGGGGCAGCAATCGCTAATATGTCGGCTATCCATCTGTTTTTGTGATAACGGTATTGCAAATACACTGAGGTAGAATGAAGCAGAAGGCCAAGACCTCTTCCAAAAAATACCCCGTGCTTGGTATATAATATTCCAAACTGAAAAGATGTACTATTTAATAAATTATACAAATTATCGTCGTTACAGCAACATTAGAAAGTGTGCTCATGTAGTGTGTATGGTGCAAGGCAGAGTTAAAAAGAAAAAAAATCTGGAAGTGGGGATATTGTATCATTACTACTAATACTACTAATATCATTAGCATAGAATCGTCAATAGCACCACCCCCAGTCTGTTCAATTGCATTAGTTGGGCCTGTTGTGAAATCACCCAAGCAACTTAATATGCCTTCCCTGGTGTTTGGGGATGGCTGATTAAGCCAGCCTGTATTGTTTTTTCTCGGCCAACCTAGGGGTGAGATACCCCTATTTATATTTTTATGTTATAGCATTCATCAGTTCTTATTTTTACTCTTAATAATTCAAAGTCAGCTAGTCACATGTATTAAGTCATAAGGATCGTTATAGGAAGTGAGTGATGATGTGAGGGACATTTTAATTGTTCATGTAGAAGAATGAAAAGGTTTTTGTCTTGCAATGATTTTTTTACTTCATGTTTACTGCTACCACCACCTCGACCACCTCCATCACCAGCTCACAGAAGAAACTACAAATTATTGAAAAAAACCTAGACCACCACCACCATCCGATGTGTGGGCTACATCGCCATTAACCGGGGCTGAAGAGGTATGTTTTATAGAACATACCACCTCGGTTGAACGATGGGTGAGTTTTGTGGAGAATTACGATCAGGAGGCACAAGCACCGGATTTAGATCCCTATTTTGGATTTTTATTCTGACTATTATACATTATTTGAATAAAACCATTAGCTTTATACATCATTCTTTTGTTCTAACTTAAGCTGTAAGAATAAAGCTTCTAGAATAAGGCTTCATTTTCCTGACTAACCATTTTATTCAAATCTACAAAAAACTTCTTCATGTAGCGATAGAAAAATTTAGTATGTAAATTAAATCTATTTTTACTAGTCAAAAATAAAACCTGGCTTTCTCAATAAATCAGATATGAATGGCATAGGTTTATTTCCCTATTATTACTTCTTATATTTGAACCGGATGCTGTAATTTCTCCAATATACATATTAATCGAATTGTATTTTATTGCTGATTTTGAATATCTTTAAATTATTTCGTTTAACTTAATCCATCAAAAGTTATGAGGAATTAAGAATTATTGAACTAGAAATTCTGACGTTTCAAAATCTTGTTTCCACAGCACGTTTAGATCTGACTTCGGAGAACTAAATTCTAATAGGCTAGCAGGGGTTAGAAGTGTAATTTCAAGCTGTAGCAATGTCAGATTTCCGTATTTGTACGGATGAAAAATAGGCCGGCATTGCTACATGTGTTGCTATATACTGACTGCGTTAAAGGCGATATTATGCCCAAAGGTCGTGAACTTGATGGGAGAAAATAGAATATGTAGACATATAAATGTTGCCTTTTTTTTCTCGAACTATCTCGAGATCCGAGTCCCTGGGAGTGTTTACCTTGGATACATGTAAACTATTTCTCTCTTATTAGACTAGATCAAGATGTTTGAAATGAAATAAACACAGATAAAAAGGCGGTATATTTATTGAACTTACATAATTAGGTGCAGAGCAATGGGTCACTTCAAAATGACAATAACCGTGACAACGATGGAAGAATATAAGAATTCTGTCTGAATGATCTTGACTCTGATCTACCAATAACCTCCAAAAGCACTTCTACCCCACTATCAAACATAGCTCTTCAGTCTTGCACCGTAAGAACTGGCTCATCATTGGCCCGAGTGGATCAAGGATGTGAAACTGTCGTCCAATAATCTTTCAGAACTATTTTTGATGATTTAGACGTTCACACGGTTCCTATCGTTTAAACTTCCTTAGAAATATTGTACGTAGCATATTTTTTATTACTTACTCTCTTAGTGAAATCTAAAGCCTGAATAGTGCCGTTCTTCGTCTGGGAGTGACTGCAATTTTTCTCTTTGCTGATTAAGGACTTCATTTTTGAAACTAGGTTTAATTTAATTATAGGAAATCGGAATTATCTTTAAAAAGAAGGAACTTTATTTTGGTATTTTAAATACATCGCATTTTACTCATGGTACATATTAAGGGTACAAACTCATGGTATATCTATCGCTACAAATGGCGCGGCCAGTAGGTTCAAATCCTACAGGCCGCGCCATTTGTAGCAATAGAAAAATTAGTATCTAAATCAAATGTATTTTTACTAGTCAAAAATAAAACCTGGCTTTCTCAATAAATCAGATATGAATGGCTTAGGTTTATTTCCCTATTATTACTTCTTACATTTGACCTGGTTACTGGTTTTTTTTAAATATACATATTAATCAAATTGCATCTTAATGCTGATTTTGAATATCTTTAAATTATTTCGTTTAAATTAATCCATCAAAAATTATGAGGAATTAAGAATTATTGAGCTAGAAATTCTAATGTTTCAAAATTTTTTTTCTATAGCCCGTTCTGATCTGACGTAGAAGATACAAATTCTTATTGGCTAGTAGGGGTTAGAAATGTAGTTTCAAACTGCAGTAATGACAGCTTTCCATATTTTTACGTAAGAAAAAATAGGCTGGCTATGCTACATTTGGTGCTAAATACTGACCGCGTTAAAGCCGATATTATGCCCAAAGGTCGTGAACTTGATGGGAGAAAATAGAATATTTAGACAGATAAATGTGGCCCCTTTTTTCTCGAGCTCTGAATGGTTAAAAGAAGAAAATAATCTGAAAAATCAAAAGTGTTGGGAATGAGACTTAATATTAACCTCGAAGCAAAACATAAAATAAAGTAGAGGTGATTAGCTTGTACTAGGGGTCTGCACAAAGTTTTCGCACTTTGTTATGGCCTTTGGCACTGATTACCAGATAAATATCCCTTTTTGTTTCTTTTGCTGTATTGAATTATTCACACTGAGGAACTTTTTGGTTCACCCACTCCTTTTTACTTCGTATTCTTCGTTTTTCCCGTTGGTTGCGATATATTCTCGCAGGCGGGCTAATTAGTTGGATATTTCTCGAGGATATAGAAGCAAGCAAAGCTTACTCATTTGGATGTCGCTAATTACGACTAGAATCAACATATACAAGCTTACCACTTGCCAACTGATTTGGCCTGGCTTCAAAATCGGCTACGTATTTTTTTTCCTTACTGACATATTGACGTTTTTGGGGATTATAAAAATCTAAGAAATTAATAACTTTAACGAAGAATTTATATATTTTCAGGGGACTGGCCCAAATAAACCCCTGCCTTTAACTTTAAGTAAATCAAACCCTGTTTATCGTAAATACAAAATGAGTGTTAATGCAAGTTATATGCCCTAAACTAAAAACTATTCTAACAAAATTTGAATTCATTTACATTAAGAAAATTCCTACCTATTGGTTTTCAGAGTAGCTTCTTAGGTTATGTTATCAAAATCATCATACATAAGTCATTGGACTCATAAAAAATGGTAGGCCTGCCAAATTTAGCTTCAAAAGAATATGACTTCCAAAACAAAACAAAAAAATAGAAAATGGTACAAAATAAAACAAAAATTTTCTTGCAGGCTTGGTTGATTTTGGTTATTAAGTTTCTGTCTCATCACAAAGCCACGCCGTCACTCCTTTTATATTGAAAAAAGTTTTATATATAGAAAAACAGTTTTGCATATCCTAGAGCTCTTCTTGGCTCTATATCCAAATATCAGATATGTTTACTACCTTTGACTGCATCACCCATGATGGAAATTTTTTTTTATTTAATCAGACAATCGCTCATTGATATCAACGGCCATTATTTTCAAACAACTCATAATGACAAATACAGCAGCATCAATCATCTCACATCTTCTTGGCCAACAAAACTGATCAAAATTTTTGAAAAAAGTTTTTTTGACATACCTCAATAAATGTAACAAAGCCAAATTAGTTCGTCTTTGCATCCAAAAGAGTTTTACTTGATCCTTGAAGTTTTTTATTAAACAGACATTATTTTTCAAAAATATCTGTCAAATAACTGACAAATGCTTTACCAAAAGTTTCCCGTACAATGGTTAAAACTAAAATTATTAATGGATTACAGTACTTAAGTACTATGACACCATGCAACACACATAGACTCTAGATGACATGCATTGCATAAAAGCAATGCCTCCACTTCAACCCATTTGTCGGAGATCTACAGAATTCTCAATGTATCTCACAACAAATTATCCGCTCAGTTCAAAGTCCATCGTTAAAGAACTGCTGAACATGGTACTTATTCTTATTACTAGCAGTTTGCTGATTTAGCTTGAAAGAGGTTAAATACCTGTCGTGATAGTTCAAGCCCAACAGATCTTAACAATGGCTTTAGGATGAAAGAAAGAGCCACTGTAGCCATTCGGGAAGCAGTTTATAATATGTTACTGATCAATCTATTTTCGTGAAAATGGTAAATCACCAAAACCGTGGTAGAATCATACAGAAGGTCAAGACTTCCTCCAAACAATAACCCGTGCGTCAGATATAACATTCCAAACTGAAAAGATGTACTATTTTATAAATTATACAAATTATCGTCGCTACAGCAACATTAGAAAGTGTGCTCATGTAGTGTGCTTAACTTCTCCCTCGATATGTTTCTTCGATTTGTAATGAAGTGACAAAAAGATATAATAAGAAATTTTGGGTGAGGTCCCTCAAGTTCTTGTTTTAACAACCCCCCCCCCCTAAAAAAACAGAAATCCTGGATATGGTCTTGTGATCACCCGAGATTGTATCTTTTCTAATTAAAAAAAAACCTTAGACCTTCACACCTATTGGTCAATCATAAATTTTTATGCTTCAAAGATGAACAGTGTTCAACTCGATAAATTAAGAATGAGATACATAAGTGGTATTGCGATCTTGTATAATTTTGATTTTATTCACAAGTGACCCAAATATGACCCAAACACATCATCAAAAGCGAAGAAAAAGTAGACTCATTCCCGTTAAATACAAACTTTGTATACTGCTTAGGAAGCAGGAAAAAAGCTTAAAGAAATAAAATTGAAGGAGAGAAAGAGTAGAGGGAGAGAGAAATAAAGAAAGAGATACAATTTTCAGTTTTTGGGAAGGGGGGATCTTTTAAAAAAGTGTGTATAATCAAGCATCAGTAGGACTGATATATTTACAAGGGGTATGCGAAACTTAGATTTATTTAAATATCGACGGAGACTATACTGCCTTTCCATCAAAAATCTAAACAACAGATAGAAACTATTCTATTTTACTTGAATGAATTGCCTTGTTTAACCTCATTGTATATATAAGTGTTGGCTGTACTTGGTTGAAGTGAGGACTGATTTAAAAACATTTTTAGTTTTAAAGGTCGTACTTTAATGTATATTATAAGAAGAAGAAGAATGTTAAAAAAATAATTGTGGATATTTTGATCTAATTTCCGGTCATTGAGACAGTCATTGAGACAATTGAAATTTTCTGAAGAACTGGTTTAGCCTGCCTACCAGTCCAGTGGAAAAGGCAGGCAAGCCTAGCAGCCCCAACCCCAGGGTGCAATTGGGGACCCCCCAGGTACAGTCTTTTTATTTTTCTGCCTGGTGTCTACACCTCTGCTTCGCTGTTATTAGAACCTCTTATAATTTATAATTGCTTGTGCCAGCCAGAAGATCCCTTGCCTTTTGCTGTTGGCTTGTAGCTTGATTAGCCTAGTTTGGAGTTCACTTTAGCCTACATCATGGGTGACAACTCTAAAAAGAGCTATAGACCACCTAGTCACAGAGAAATGAGATCAGACTGCTCCATCCAATACAGTAGAGCTGAATCTATTAATGAGCAGATTAATATGCTCACCTCACACATTAACACCCTTAAGAACAAGCAGAAGCTAATTGCAGATTCAATTAATGACCAAAACCTTAAATCTACTATGGCAGAAGTTGTCAGTGAGGCACTGTCTAATGAGGTGGGTTCTTTGGTTGAGGCCTCTGTTAAAAAACTTGCCTCTAGTCATCTACCTGCTGCTTTTGATGCTAACAACATGGAAATTATTAAACAAGAGGTATATAATAGTCTTAAAATGGATTTTGATTTGCTTGTGGAAAAATCACTAAAACAATATGATTTGAGGATGTCAAAGCTTGAATCATCTCTTCATTTGCTTGACTCAGGTTTGTCAGAGCGACAAAAATCTCTGAAGCCAATTCAACTCAATGTGGATCGTCTGAGCGATCAGTTTGACCAAATGAAAATTTCAAATCAGCTGATCCTATTTGGTTTCAAAGAAGACCCTTATCCAGAAGCTTCTGAAAGCAAATTTCTTGGATTTTGCAGTACTATGTTTCCTGGTATTCCTTTGACTAAGAATGACATAGTTTCTGTTAGAAGGATTGGAAAACAAGGCTCAGGTTTGAAATTTCGCCCACTTGTTGTGGAATTTTGTAGTCCAAGAATGCAGCAGTTTATTCTTAGAGAAAAGAAAAGTTTGCAAGGTAGTGGTGTCTTTATTTCTGAGTCACTGACAAAGACTAGACTTCAGCTACTTAACTATGCTAAATCAAAGCTTGGGAAGAGGTCTACATGGTCCAGTGGAGGAGAAATACTTACCAAGCTTTCTGATGGTAAAGTGATCACTGTGAAAGAGGCATCTCAAGTTGATGTTCTCCATCAGTCAACTACACCCCATCCAAGCGCCTCCCAGGACTGAAATAAACCATTTTCCCCCTTTTAGCTCTGTTGTTTTTTTTTTTGTTTTTTTTTAACCCTTTATGTTCTAATGGTTTTACTTATGCTTGCATTTATGTTGTTTTAAATTATTTTTTTAAATGATTTCCAAAAACCATTGATAACTCTTTCCTCTGGTTGCTTCTTTATTGTTTTGCCTTTTTCTTTATTTTGTTTTTGCCTTTGTCCTTGTAATTGTTCGTTATTTTTTAATTTTTTTGTGCTTTGTAGCTTTTTATTGTTCTTTGTCTTACAGGCTTTTTTTTCTTTTCTTTGTTGCCTACAAGTTTCACCTTTTTAGTTTCAATTTACCCTCTGCTATTTCAGCCTGTTTGTTTGATATTTTGTTCATTTGTGAAGATATTGTGTGCATTTGTTATGTGTGGTAAATCTGGCTGATTTTTCTTTTCTTCTGAATTCTTCTATTCTTAAATCAGTTATCTTTGAGCAACCAAGTAGGGCTGGCAAACAAGAGGCCCACACACTTGACCCTCTTCTTGGATCTATGGTTAATTCTAGTTGCAATTATCACACTACTATTGATTTTTGTGGTAAAATCATGCCTTCTCTCTCTTCAAATAGTTGCTTTAATGTATTTTGTTTGAATGTACGTGGGATACGAGATAAGTGGGATAGTCTGAAATCATATTTGTGGTCTGATAATTCTTGCCCTTCTGATGTAATTGGTTTAACTGAAACACGGTTATCTGATAGTGAAAATTTAACAGCTTATGATATGCATGGTTATATTGCTATTCATGTCCCTAGAATGGTAACAAAGTGCTCAGGGGGCATTTCTTTATTTATAAAATCTGATATTAAATTCAGTAGACAGTATGACCATGAATCCTTGTTTACTTCGTTAGTGTCCAATAGTAGGACTGTTTATTCTCTTGTCATTGATCTGAAAAGCCAGTTTGCATGTGATACTGTTTGTTTGTTTTATAAGCTCCCTCCTTTTCCAACACATCTGTTCTGTGATTTGCTTGATCAGCTTTCTGGTGCGGGGACTTTCTCTAAAAAACGTATTTGTGTTTTGGGAGATTTTAATTGTAATATGTCAAATGTTGGATCAAGTGATGAATATGACCATCTCTTTGGTTTGCTTGCTTCTTCTGGGCTACTTCCTTCAATTTTTTTCCCTTCTCGTGTTGATCCTACAAGAAATTCTGCCACTTTGATAGATAATATTTTCATTTCTCATTCTCCAAAATTGAAGTTTACTTCTGGTCTTGTTTTCACTGATCTGTCTGATCACTTCCCTATTTATCTATCACTTTTTGTACCTAATACTGAGATTGCTGTGAATAAGCAAGGTGAGTCTTCTTTTAGAACTTTTACAGACAAAGAAATTTCTAATTTAATTCTTAGTCTTCAGAGTAATGATTGGTCTAGTGTTCTTGAAGCTAATGATGTTGAATGTGTAACAAGTTTATTTGTGTGTCGTATGGGAGCTCTGTTGGATAAGCATTTTCCTCTTAGGAAGAGAACAAGGAATTCTACACCCAAATGCCCATGGATGTCCATAGGTCGGATTAATGCTACACATATGAAGGCGTCTCTGTTCAAGGTTACATGTAAAAGTAAAACAAAGGATGATCTTTTGAAGTATAAACATTATAAAAATGTACTTACAACTTCAGTACGTGCAGCCAAAAAGCTTTATTTTTCGCGTCGAATTGATGAGTGTAAGGGGAACTTGCGAAAGGTTTGGAATGTAGTTAATGAAGCTATTTCTCGCAAGAAACTCAAACAGTCCCCCCCCCATGTCATTACAGGAATGCTGATGGATCTATTGTGGATTAAAATTCTTCAGCAAACGCCTTCAATTTGTATTTCACCACTCTTCCTTCAGTTCCCATTCAACCCAAGAATAGAGTAAGTAGTTTTCCCATAGCAGAAAAGTCATTTTTCCTTTCCCCATGCAGTGATATTGAGATTTATAGTATTATCTCCCAGCTTCCAAGTAGCCGTTCAGTTGATGGTTTTGGTTTAAGCAATAATGTTCTTTAAAAAAAATGGTCAGTTTGTTTCTAGCCCCATCTCACACATAACTAACCTCTCTCTTTCTTCTGGTGTTTTCCCTCATTTATTTAAAGTTGCAAATGTTTTACCTTTACATAAAAAGGTGATTCATCTCTAATTTCAAATTATAGACCCATTTCTCTTCTTCCTGTCATCTCTAAGGTTGTTGAAAGAGTAGTGTATTGTAGACTTTCTTCATTTGTTTTTAGTACTAATACGACTGCAGGAAATTCTCTCATAACTAACCATCAGTATGGTTTTCGTCCCACTTTCTCTACCTCGTATGCACTTTCAGATGCAACAGAGTTTGTGAGTGTTAATCTGGACAAGGGCTTGTGTGTTTTGGGTCTATTTCTTGACTTTTCAAAGGCCTTTGATATGGTTGACCACTCTGTTCTTTTGTCTAAACTATCTTCATTTGGAGTACATGGAGTCCCACTAGAATGGTTAAAGTCTTATCTGTCGGGAAAATCTCAGTATGTTTCAGTTAATAGTAATTCTTCCACTACTTTGCCTATATTGAAGGGTGTCCCACAGGGCTCTGTGCTTGGACCTCTTTTGTTTTTAATTTACATTAATGATCTCGTTGATGGTCTTCATCCCCTTGTTCATCCTATTCTTTTTGCTGACGGCAGTAACTTTTTCATTGCTGCAGTAGACCTGCCATCTGCCACGTCCCTAGCTCAAGGTCTTCTTGATAAAGTAAAAGATTGTGCTGGTCAAATGGTATGACTCTCAACAGCCAAAAAAGTGCCATTATACACTTCAGGACCCCTTATCGTATGAGAGACGTAAGGGAGCCAATCATCCTGACTTATGGGAATGCTGTTATACCGCAAGCTGCTATGATGAAATTTCTTGGTGTGTATCTTGACTGTTTTCTCTCTTTTAAGCCTCATATAACTCACACCCGTTCCCTCATCTTCTGCCAGTCTTCTATGTTGCACCAGGTTAAATCATTTCTTCCCCCAGATGTTATGCTTTCTCTTTATTATGCTTTTATATTTCCTTACCTTTCTTATTGCTGCTCTGTCTGGGGTAATACTAATAAATCTCTTCTCTGCTCACTTCAAAGAGCCCAAAATAGGGCAGTGAAGGTTACTTTTCTTCTCCCTCTGCTTTACCCTTCATCTGATCTTTATAATGATACTGGAATAGCTCCGCTGGATTGCATTGTGAGTAAAAGTAATCTTTATTTAGCGCATTCTGCTTTTCTAGGTACACTTCCACCGCCTCTACAGCAATTTTTTTCACGGACAGGCTAAGGTAGGTACTCTACTTTTCTAAGTAGTTCTTCTCGTAGATTTATTTTGCCCAAACGTTCATCTACAGCAGCCCAGAGGTCTCCTGTTTATAAATCAATTCAATTATGGAATTCAATCTCACCGGATGTCCCGTTATTTCTGTCTGCAAAGGCAGTTATTCGTCGTGTATTTCCAGTTTAGTAATTTATCTCCCCTTCGTTTATTTTCCCTGTTTTCTCTTTTTCCTAGTGTTTTTTCCTTTTGTGTTTTCCCTTATATATCGTTATTATTATTATTATTTTTTTTTTTTTTTTTTTTTTTTTTTTTTTTTTACTGTATGGTATTGTTTATTCTCTTTAATCTTTATTTCATATATATTGTTTGATTTAGAGTAATATTTATGATTGTTTTAGTACTTTATTATTGTGTTGTAAGGCCCACAACAAGCCAAGCTTCTTGGGCTAAATAATTTTTCTTTACGTTTGTAATACAGTTTAGTATTAATAAAATTATTGATCGATTGATTGATTGATTGATTGATTATATATTTGTTTTTTTGCTGAGGACGGCACTTGGATATAGAATCGAAATGTTCATTTGAGGTTAGAGTTCTATTGTCCTACAAAAATATCCCCAATGGATCTACCTGTTGTTTGTGCTTATTGGAGATGTATTTTTTTTTTTCAGTTACAAATAATTTTTTTTGAATAATATTTCAACATAACCTACATCAAGACTTATGCACTTTCACAAGCAATGCTTTCACTCTTTTCATTATTTTTGAATATACATACCTTCTTATGAGCCATGTTTTGTCTATGTATTTTCCTTCATTGCTATTAAAATAGATGCCCTTTAACTTTCAACCCATCTTTAAGTTTTGGGAATACAAAAAAAAGGTCAGATGGGGCTATATTCGGACTTTAAGATAGATGACGCAGTAATTCACACTGAGATTCTCTCAAACCTTTTTTTATAACGCGTGAAAAACGCACCATTCCGATGTCAAGAACGAAGAGGGTCGACGATGGCGCTCTCATGTGCACTTTTTAGATAATTATTCCCTCAATTTCCTCAAAATTTCTACACAAACGCCTTCTGGGACAGTTTATCAACATTCTAACAAGTTAACAGTACATCCCCTTCAGGGTTTCAGATAATGGTTACAATTATCTTGTTGATATAAGTTATGCGTGTTTTTAAATACCTTTTGTATCATGCTTTCCATAACTTTTTGGGGGGCTTTGCGGGTAATTATAGGGGAGAGAATTCACCCTTTTTCCACCTTCTTTAGTTGAGTTGGTCTTAATGGGCTTTTTTTTATTTTCACCTGCAACTTTTTTTGTTTTTCTGGTATAGGGCTTAATTATTTAAGGATTTCTTGGGAGATGGCCAAAGCAGTAACTTTAGCCAGAATGGGATGAAGGAGGAGTGGTTGTCAGTGTCCCTGCCTCAGACAGTAGCAATAGTTTTAGAATAGGCTTATGTTACCTTATACGCAGATATCAAATAAGCTGATGTTGCAATGCCACAGCAGGCCATCAAACTTCCCAGGATGGCTTTTAATTTTGGACCTCTGTGGTCTGTGAGCATTCGAGCTATTGGGAGGATCATTTACGAAATACCAGTTGAACACGAAGTAACAAAAGCTAGAAAATAACCCTGTGTGACTAATATACTTTAGAAGTTACAGGATTTTTTTTGTACCACTTGGGAACTTTTTCAATTTGTTTTTTAGATTATCCGTGAATGGAAGCAAGCTCCGTCGAGCTGTTTTTCATTGTATTCCTGGAAACGTTGTTCAAATGAATGTCTAGCTAGAATAAAAGGCCAGAAAACTGTGTCTATGCTTTGAAGCAGTGTTACCAGATGCCTGTTATGACATAGGCCATCCATGCAAGTGGAAATTTATCAAAGAGTTATTTTCGAGCAGAAATCTGCCAAAAGTGCCGTTTTTTGAAAGAGTTACTTTAAAGATAAATAGAATAAAATGTTAGGTAAATAAAATAAAATGTTAAAATAAATGCTAAAATAAATGTTAGCGCGCTTCATAAATAAAACTTATAATTATTTGTAAACAAATGATACATATAAGAGAAGTAACAATTGTAAGTCTTCAATTTTTCGTAACTTTGGTTTATAAGGCTGTTCCTGATTCTTCACTATACAACCTCTCCACGTCTCTCTTTCAGAACTAATAAAGTATTTACGTGAAAGATTAGGGAGAGCTGGGATATTTTGGCATTAAAAAAACCCTTTGAGGTATCTCCCTCCCTACCTAAGTACAAAACCATCAGATATTTCATCCGATAAACCATCAGATTGCAGAAGTTTAAGTGCCTTTTTATCATCTAAAATTTGTCCATTGTTTGCAGATAGTATTTGTTATTGTGAATTAAGAATACGGGCATTTTTCGCTGGGGTATTTTCAGTGGGGAAAAATATTTGGGAAGATTTACCCTGAAATCTTTTTCATAATTCTTTTTATTTGTCTTTCTTCCTCTTTGTATGGACAATTTTAAATATGGAGAGAACTTTACCTTGGAATTGTCCAGGGGAAATTTTCAGCAGGGATCAAATTATCTGTCAAGGTTTTCCTTTTAAAAAAATGTGGTTAATGTCCACAAAGATGCTGAGAGGTGAGCTTCCTTCTTACTGCACATATGTATTTCTGGCGTCGATTTTAATTAATTAAAAAAACTTTTTACATTATAAAAAAAATTTACATTACAAAAAATTTTTAACATTATAAAACAATTTCATGGAGTTTCAGTTAATTTATTTTTGGAAGCCAATGGGGGTTCATGAACAAAACCTTAGTTTTGTGCGAATTAAAATCAAATTTGTTACTGCCTTAACAGAAATTCTTAAATCTATTGACAAATAACTCGTTTTTATGCACACATAAGAAATGCAACATTTACCCTGAAAGATTTACTTATGAAAGATTTACAAAAAATCATACAAACCAATAGAATTAGAAAGTCTCGTACACAGCCTTTTGCTATGCTTGACAACATTAGGGGAGAGGGGACTCAGATGCAATTGGCATTGTAATAACCATTAAATTGAAACAGTGTTTAGTGAAGAATGACAGAAATTACTCTTTTGTTATTGTGCTATCTGGTTCAAAATAGGCCATGTGCAATATTGTTATGGTGCGGCTGATAATTTTTGACCCCTTTAGGTGGTTCCAAACTATACAATGCATAGGTTCTCACATAGAAGTCGTTTGGAAGGGGCAAGGAGGTGGGGAGCAATTGCCCCCCCCCAGTAATGTGGAGAAAAAACATTATACAGCCCATGCCCCTTGAACATCCGAAATTATACCCCTCTGAAGAGATCAAATTTGTATTATCTTGTACCTTACAAATGTAAAAGGATTTAAGAGATCAAATTTGTATTATCTTGTACCTTAAAAATGTAAAAGGATTTAAGATTCCTATAATCATATGTTTTCAAATACAGTTGATTATTGTAACCAGGCCTTTGCTGGTTAACCTTACCTGCCTGGAAAGCCTAACGTGAATTTGTCTCCTAACCATTGTGCATGAAAAAGCTTGTTTTTTTATTGGATTAAATACGAAGCATTTGCGAAGTAAATGTGAAGTAGTTTTATCATATTTTTTTTTCGTTCTTTATCATCTTTTCATTCCTTAAAGGTTGCTGGCTGGATAAGGAGATGCTCCTTGAACATCCAAAATTATACCCCTCTTAAGAGATCAAATTTGTATTATCTTGTGCCTTACAAATGTAAAAGGATTTAAGAGATCAAATTTGTATTATCTTGTACCTTACAAATGTAAAAGGATTTGAGATTCCTATAATCCAATGTTTTCAAATACACTTGAATATTGTAACCAGGCCTTTGCTGGTTAACCTCTCCTGCCTGGAAAGCCTAACGTGAATTTTTCTTGACTGACCAATCAGAGTCAATATTTAAGGCATACTTTTTAAAACTAATAATACTTTTTAACACTTTTTAAAAGTCATAATGAATGATATACATATACAGAACAGAGTCCAATCAAAATTGCAGGCTTTCTTCCTATTGGTTGACGAAATAACGCTACCAAGCGGGAAACAGTGGAAAAACAAAGTAAAACAAAGCAAGTAAACATAGCTATAAATTTTGAACAGCAATTTCGGTAACATAATGTCCAAAAATTAAACAAAAATGTGTCAGAAAATAAGAAATGCACCATTAGAATCACCATAGTCAAAGATCCAAAACAGGAGAAACTTATTAAACTATGTCCCATATGGCACTTGCAGATGGAGAAACTTATAAAAATCATGTAGATACAAGAAATAGATTTTGAATGAGCCATTAGGCATCTCTCTATGATGTTCTGGTAACCCGCTAGCCCTGTTGAAAAAAAACGAAAAAAAAGGAGACAGATCAGTGCTACCCATGCAGGAAAGTGATTTTCCTTGTTGTTCAAGGTGGGGGACTGTAATTTCCCTGTATAGTGTTATCAACCATGCTGATTCTAAGGGTAAACTTTTATTTTAACCTGACGCCATTTTCGAGGGGTTTCAGGCTTTTTTCAAAATTACCATAAATTTCTTTTTGCAGTAAACTTTTACTTTTAAGACAAACCAAATTAATAGTTACCTGCCGAATTCTCGTGGTTGGATATGGGTCTCGGTCGGGTGGTGCCGCCTCACGGTGGTCACTGCTTCGATCGGATAATTCATTGGATCGTTCGGGGTGCTCTTAACCGAGTGTCCTGGGTGGCCGATACTACTACTACTACTAACAACTCATCGCAGCACCAAGCCACCTGAGGCCAACACAGCTACGCACGCTCCTCCTCCATCCCAGTCTATTCACAACCCCCCTTTTTACACCCACCCACGAAGTTCCTTTTTCCTCTAAATCTTTCTTTAAGACGTTCTCCAACCCCACATGGGGCCGACCTGCTTTCCGTTTAGCCCTAGAGGGCTGGCCAAAAAGAACAGTCTTCGGCAATCTGTCATCCTTCATCCGCACAACATGCCCTAACCACCTCAACCTTTCTTTAATTATAGACCTAGAGAGCGGTATTGAATCACATTTTTCATGTAACCTATTGTTTGAAATATGGTCAGTCAGCCGGGTACCCAGAAAAATCCTTAAGCAATTTCTCTGGAAAACATCTAGTAAATCTTCATCCGCTTTTCGGAGCGTCCATGCTTCAGAGCTATATTTGACCACTGTCATCACTGTAGCTTCTAAGATTCTAATCTTGGTTTGCAGACTTATCTTCCTATTCTTCCAGACTTTTTTTTACTGTGAAAAAACACCCTGAACCTTGGCTATTCTATTTTTAACATCTTCACTGATCCCATCATCGTTACTAATAATGTTACCAAGTTAAGTGAAGCTGCCCACCTGATCAATCTTTTCATTACCCAACGTCACGTTTTCACCTTCACTTATTCCTAGCCTTAGTGACTTAGTCTTCCTAACATTAATTTTTAAACCAATTCTAGCACCTTGAACTCGCAAAACCTCTAAAACTTCATTCATTTTGCTCACACTTTCATCTAGGATGCTTAAATCATCAGCAAAATCTAAGTCCAGGAAACTTTTTCTTTCCCGTTTCGTTCCGTGCTCTCTCAGTATTTTTCCGGAACTCCTCAAGACAAAGTTAATCAAAAAGAATTAAACAAAGGGGGATAGAATAAGGTCGTGCTTAGCTCATGATTCAAGACCAATCCAGCTGCTTGTATAACTTCCTACCTTATCAGTAAGGGAGTTATGGTTGTTTTTAACGCAGATTGCTCCAATTCATAAGTTTAGTATACCATACAAGGATAAAACCTTTACTAAAGCTCCTCTATCAACAGAATCGAACGCTTGCTCATAATCTATAAAACTGAGGACCAAAGGTGTTTGAAAACTTAGGCACTTCTCAATTATTAACCTAAGAGTGAAAATTTGGTCAACACATCCTCTACCTTTTCTAAAACCGCACTGCTCTTCTCTTAAAACTTTATCTACGGCATCTCTCAGTCTAAAAAGTATCATATTACTAAGCAATTTGCTACCTACAGAGACCAGACTAATGCCTCGATAATTACCACACTCACTTTTATCACCTTTCTTATAAAGTGGCTTAATTAAGGTTTTCCTAAAATCGTTAGGTACTTCCCCTTTTTCAAAAATCATATTCATAATCTTCAATAACTTATTTCTAACCTCAGAGCCACCATATTTAAGAAACTTATTTACTACCTTATCAGCACCTGGAGCCTTATTATTCTTTAATCCTTTTAGTACTGTTGCTAATTCCTCTTCACAAAACAAATCTTCCTTCACATCCAAGGTATCACAAACTTTCTCATTTTCATCTATATTTTTTCCTGCAACTCTATCTCGTTTAAGAAAATTCTCAAAATGTTCGGCCCATCTCGCTTTAGATTTTTCCTTATCGCTAATTGCCACCCCATTCCTATCTTTAGCTGGGACAAGTCCGGATTGACTACTACCTCTCAATTTGTTAACCTGCCAGTACAATATTTTACTATTATGCCGTCTAGCTGCATCTTCTAAATCCTCGGCAATTTTATCCATGGCCTCCACTTCACACCTCCTTAGTTCATATTTCAATGCTTTCTCCACTTTCCTTACATTTCTTTTGTTTTCATGCGATCTATCACTTAGATAATTCTTGTACAAGTCCTTTCTCCTTTCTATTAAACATAAAGCTTTTTCACTAATATTCTTAGCTGCAGTTCACGCTGTTTTCCCTAATACACTTTCAGCAACTTCAAAAATTATTTGTCTAAAATTATTCCAACCATCTTCCACATTATCAAATTTTAAACTCTCAAGTTTAGTATTCAACTGTTCCTGGAAAGTTTCTCTCAAATTCTCATCCTGGAGTCTACTAACATCGTAACTTCCAGGGAGGTAATTACCCTTCCGATATTTCAGCTTTAAATTAACCCTTGACACTACTAGATGGTGATCTTTACTTTTAACATCAATAACAGCACTCCTATATACCCTAGTATCTTGTATTGATCCTGCCAGTCTTCGGTTTAGAATAGCATAATAAAAAAGATTTGCTTTCTTTCCATCATGTGAATACCATGTTAACTTATGAGCCATTTCATGACCAAACACCGCATTGGTTATAACTAGATTGTTATACCTGCAAAATTGCAAAAGTCTGTATCCATTACTGTTTTCTTTTCCTACACCAAATTTACCTAAGCTGGGATACCATCTATCCTTATTTCTACCAACCTGGGCGTTAAAATATCCCAGCAATAACATCATATTTCTACCTGGGACCCTGCCTATTTGCTCCTGTAACTGTAAGTAAAATTCATCTGAGTCACTAGTATCTCCGTCAGTCAGTTCTACAGGGGTTTATACTACTATAACTGATATCCTGAACTTTTTAGTCATAAAATGAGGAATTAGTGTTCTATTATTAAACCCTTCCCAGCCTAAACAAGACTTAGCAGTTTCCTTATTCATCATGAGCCCTACTCCCTGTCTATGTAACCCATCCTTCCTGCCTGAGTAAACAAATTCTATAGCACCTAATTTCATGCTTCCTACCCCTGGAATATGAGTTTCTGAAACTCCTAATAAATCCAGTTCGAATCGTCTGAATTCGTCTGTCAAAATTTCGATACGATAGTCATTTTTTAATGTCGTAACATTCAAAGTTCCAATTTTCATGTTCTTTAAATCATTGAAATTTTTTTCGCCTCAGGAAAAGCAATGAGGTGAAATTCTTGGACCGTCGCAAGACGAACAACTGCGAAAGCATTTGCCGAGAATGTTTTCATTAATCAAGAACGAAAGTTAGAGGCTCGAAGGCGATCAGATACCGCCCTAGTTCTAACCATAAATTCCCAAGAATTCCCAAGAAAGTGCCACGTGCAGGTGTGGAGACAGCTGCAAACTACAGCTGCACTTAAGAAGGGTCGTATATACTTCAGAGGGCTCATTTGATTTGAAATTGAAAGTTCTAGTTCACTTTTTAAGAGTCAAAAGATATCTGAGGGCAACTAGTTTCCCCCCAACCACCCTTTTTTCCCCAAGCCAATCCAATAAATTTTTTAAAATAGCCATTAAATTAAAAATAATTCAAAGGTCAGATAAGAAAAACTCCTGTGTCGACGCAACCCCCCATGGTCCGGAAGCAGGCGTTGTAAGTAATGCTCTGGGGGTATATATCGTTTTTATGGAAGGGAATTTTATGGAACTGTCCCCTCCAGACCCAAGTTTGACCTTCCCCCATGCCTCAGTTTGTTCCCAAGCTGAAATTTTGTTTTTACAAAAAATCTTGTCAAAATCTTGTGAAATTTAATTTTGCCTGCATAATTCATGCATCCAGACAAACAGGTCAGTTTTCTTTAGTGTATCATTCCCATAATGGTAAAATATGAATCATTTTTCAGTTTTCACTGTCATTTTCACTTGATTTAGAAAAATTGGCCCCAACTCCCTCCCCCCAGGATGTTGACGAAATTACGCTACTGCTCTTACCCCAGAACTCCTTGTTATTTTTCAAAATAGATCGTTCATCAAAGCAAAAATAAATTATGTTCTCCCACTGCTTATATTCTCGCAAAAGCTTCGTATTTAATTAAATAAAAAAAAAGCTTTTTTTATGCACTTACAGTTGGCTTTCAGTTCAATACGTTGAGTTCTTTGATGCAGACAAAATCCTCTTGACAGCAACCAGCTCTCCTTATCCAGCCAGCAACCTTTAAAGAATGAAAAGATGATAAAGAACGAAAAAAAACATGATAAAACTACTTCATATTTACTTCGCAAATGCTTCGTATTTAATTAAATAAGAAAATCAAGCTTTTCTTATGCACAATGGTTAGGAGACAAATTCACGTTAGCCTTTCCAGGCGTTTACAATGTAGGGTTGGGCAATGTAGTTTTGGGCCTTAAACTATGCAACAAAGGCATGGTAAACAGCTAACAGGTGTTGTAACAGGTGTTGGATTGCAGTTCAGTACGTTGAGTTCTTTAATGCAGACAAAATCCTCTTGACAGCAACCAGCTCTTCTTATCCAGCCAGCAACCTTTAAAGAATGAAAAGATGACAAAGAACGAAAAAATATGATAAAACTACTTCACATTTACTTCGCAAATGCTTCGTATTTAATTAAAAAAAACAAGCTTTTTTTATGCACAATGGTTAAGAGACAAATTCACGTTAGGCTTTCCAGGCATGTACAATGTAGGGTTGGGCAATGTAGTTTTGGGCCTTAAACTATGCAACAAAAGCATGGTAAACAGCTAAAAGGTGTTGTAACAGGTGTTGGCTTGCAGTTCAATACGTTGAGTTCTTTAATGCAGACAAAATCCTCTTGACAGCAACCAGCTCTCCTTATCCAGCCAGCAACCATTAAAGAATGAAAAGATGATAAAGAACGAAAAAAACATGATAAAACTACTTCATATTTACTTCGCAAATGCTTCGTATTTAATTAAATAAAAAATAAGCTTTTCTTATGCACAATGGTTAGGAGACAAATTCACGTTAGGCTTTCCAGGCATGTACAATGTAGGGTTGGGCAATGTAGTTTTGGGCCTTAAAATATGCAGCAAAAGCATGGTAAACAGCTAACAGGTGTTGTAACAGGTGTTGGCTTGCAGTTCAATACGTTGAGTTCTTTAATGCAGACAAAATCCTCTTGACAGCAACCAGCTCTCCTTATCCAGCCAGCAACCTTTAAAGAATGAAAAGATGACAAAGAACGAAAAAAAATATGATAAAACTACTTCACATTTACTTCGCAAATGCTTCGTATTTAATTAAAAAAACAAGCTTTTTTATGCACAATGGTTAAGAGACAAATTCACGTTAGGCTTTCCAGGCATGTACAATGTAGGGTTGGTCAATGTAGTTTTGGGCCTTAAACTATGCAACAAAAGCATGGTAAACAGCTAAAAGGTGTTGTAACAGGTGTTGGCTTGCAGTTTAATACGTTGAGTTCTTTAATGCAGACAAAATCCTCTTGACAGCAGCCAGCTCTCCTTATCCAGCCAGCAACCATTAAAGAATGAAAATATGATAAAGAAGGAAAAAAAGCATGATAAAACTACTTCATATTTACTTTGCAAATGCTTAGTATTTAATTAAATAAAAAAAACAAGCTTTTCTTATGCACAATGGTTAGGAGACAAATTCACGTTGGGCTTTCCAGGCATGTACAATGTAAGGTTGGGCAATGTAGTTTTGGGCCTTAAACTATGCAACAAAAGCATGGTAAACAGCTAACAGGTGTCGTAACAGGTGTTGGCTTGCAGTTCAATACGTTGAGTTCTTTAATGCAGACAAAATCCTCTTGACAGCAACCAGCTCTCCTTATCCAGCCAGCAACCTTTAAAGAGTGAAAAGATGACAAAGAACGAAAAAAAAAATGATAAAACTACTTCACATTTACTTCGCAAATGCTTCGTATTTAATAAAAAAAAACAAGCTTTTTTTATGCACAATGGTTAAGAGACAAATTCGTGTTAGGCTTTCCAGGCATGTACAATGTAGGGTTGGGCAATGTAGTTTTGGGCCTTAAACTATGCAACAAAAGCATGGTAAACAGCTAAAAGGTGTTGTAACAGGTGTTGGCTTGCAGTTCAATAAGTTGAGTTCTTTAATGCAGACAAAATCCTCTTGACAGCAACCAGCTCTCCTTATCCAGCCAGCAACCTTTAAAGAATGAAAAGATGATAAAGAACGAAAAAAAACATGATAAAACTACTTCACATTTACTTCGCAAATGCTTCGTATTTAATTTAATAAAAAAACAAGCTTTTTTTATGCCCAATGGTTAGGAGACAAATTCACATTAGGCTTTCCAGGCATGTACAATGTAGGGTTGGGAAATGTAGTTTTGGGCCTTAAACTATGCAACAAAAGCATGGTAAACAGCTAACAGGTGTTGTAACAGGTGTTGGCTTGCATTTCAATACTTTGAGTTCTTTAATGCAGACAAAATCCTCTTGACAGCAACCAGCTCTGCTTATCCAGCCAGCAACCTTTAAAGAATGAAAAGATGATAAAGAACGAAAAAAAAAACATGATAAAACTACTTCACATTTACTTCGCAAATGCTTCGTATTTAATTTAATAAAAAAATAAGCTTTTTTTGTTGGGCTTTCGAAAGCGATGAAAGCTTTAGGGTCGTGGTTATAAATATTGACCGCGTCAAATGTAATATCGTACCTTAAAGCTGAGAACTTACAACTTATGTGTTATCTAACATTACTACATAGAGTACTAAAGATCGTGTTAACTAGGCTAGTACTACCCGAGACTAATTGTGGGAGATATAGTATGGAGAAATGTAAATGTTACCTTTTTTTCTTGAATGGAATGGAGATTCGTTTACATGGGAGAGTCCTTAAAAATTTTGCGAACTATTTACCCACTACCAGACTAGATGCAGACATATAAAGTGAAATATATACAGATAAAAAACAATAGATTTATTGAACTCACAAATTTAGGTGAACAACAGTTGGTCACTCCAAATGACAATAACGGTGACCGAGATACAACATGAAAGAATATAAGACTTCTGTCTGAATGGTCCTGATTCTACATTACCAATATTTTCAAAAAGTATTTTTACCCCACTATCAAACGTAGCTATTCACTCCTTCGCTGTAAAAACTGGCTCATAATTGGCCCAAATGGACCAGGGATGCGAACCTTTCGTCCAATAATTTTTCTTAACTATTTTTGATGATTTAGGCGTTCACACGGTTCCTATCGTTTAAACTTCCTTAGAAATACTGTGCGTAGCACCTTCTTTATTGCTCACTGTCTTAGCGAAATCCAAAGACTGCAGTTTTTTTTTCTTTGCTGATTAAGGACTTTTCATTTTTGAAACTAGATTTAACTTAGTTAGAGGAAGTCGGAATTATCTTTAGAAAGAAGGAACTTTATTTTGGTATTTTAAATATATCGCATTTTGCTCATGGTACATATTTCCCGTTTCAGTAATTAATGACGTCCCGTCATTATGACTTGCTTACCTTTGGGCTTTTCAATGTTTGTAATTTAATAATTATTTCTTCTACATAATTATTTTAAATTTATGTTATGGCTTAATCAGGAATGCTAACAATTTTCTCTGTTACTTTTCTTATTTTATTCTACATCCCTATCTAAAATTCATCTACCGGACTAAGATTATTCATGGTTCTAGGCTAGCTACTATACTAAAGATTTTTTTTTCTACATCTAACACTGATTACTTTTACATTTCCAACAAGGTTGGGGCTATTCTACCTTTACATAAGTTTTTTGAATTCACTTTTTACAAGGCTTTTTTTTCTTATTTTGCTGTATATGTGGCACACTACTTTCTATCTATGCTACATTAATTGAATAAAATGATAAATGTACACCTAATTCTACTTGGACATCTAGCGGTACAAACATGAATGATTTATAACCAACAATATTGGATTTACCCTATTCACTGGTAACATTAAAACACTTTCACTATTGGGATTTTTGAGTTATCAAAGTTATTAAGAAGTAACATATGTAAATTCACATCTATTTCATTACCTTCGAGTCCTTAGTGTACTCCATCCTCCTGTTGTAAATTATTGTCCTTCACTCTTTTTGTCTTGGCAAAATTCTTTAAAGCACTTACGTTATAGTTTCTTCATGGGACAGTTCAAGCACGATCGTGTTCACACGATGAGCTTTCTCTAATTGTCAACTGGGAAATGATGCTTCCAACTACAGGTGTAGGCATATGCTATCAGGGTTCATTCTCACCTACTTTTTTTGATAGTTCATAGGGTGCCTTATCATTAAGGGGTCGAACACTAGGAGTGCGTTTATTTTCTTCTCAGCATATAATTTTTAGGATATTTTGAGGCACATAGAAAATGTATTCTCGCGTAAAACTTTTCCTTTGTGCCTATTAAAAAATTTTTAACTCATGGCTTGCGTCGGTTAATCTTTGCGGAGCTTCTTAGGTTAATCACAGGGAAATTAAAATGGTGATGTGGAACGGGTTGTCATCAAATTATGGTGAACCCTCTTAAATATTGTCTTTAACTTCATCTTCAAATATCATTTAACTTCAAATATCGTTAAATATCATTTAACTTCAAATATCATCACTATACAGTCAAATGATTCTGGGGTCCATAATGATTATCACGGGCGATATTTCTGTATTTATATTTTTTACTGATCGATGGGGTTCTCAGAACTAGACTTCAAATTATCTATAACTTCAACTTCAGATATCTTCAAATATATTCAAATATCATTTAACTTCAAATATCGTTGAATATCATTTAATTTCAAATATCATCACTATACTGTCAAATGAATCTGGGGTCTATAATGATTATCAAGGGCGATATTTCTGTATTTGTATCTTGTACTGATCAATGGGGTTCTCAGAATTTATGTGATTATATAGCTCGATATTGCGCTGGATACTGAGATTCAAATATAGTTTTACCTGATACGTAATATGGTTCATGGTCGAACAAACAACAATCAAAGGTAACTGTTGTTTTCGTGGACGAAGCTGGGATGAAAATTGCCTGGAGTGTATGGAGAGTACTCTTCGTTGGTTGAGGTATGATGAAAATAGATGCTACTAGGTTTTAAGGGCAACTCATTGTAATGCTCGATATTCAAAGTGTCAGTCCACTTCCTGTAATAAAAATAACAAGGCAGGATCACACGTTTTTTAAAGTAATTACTCATAGCAAAATTAAGTCACATATTTATTGGGTACATGAATTTTTACGCTATGAGACAGAGTTAAATAAATTCAATAATATTAGGGTAAAAAACCAAATTTTTATCATTTTGGTTATAATAAAACGACATAATTCCCATTGAGAAATTCAATACATAGAAGTTTCTTCTAAGTTGTTATAGCCTACCGACATTATAAAATATTAATTCTTCAACTTTAAGTGTGGTTTCTTATTATACTTTCTAATATACACTACTACATACACTTTATTTTAATTTCTTTCAACATTTAGCTAATTTTACATTAGATTTAAAATAATCATTTAAACAGAGTTTATACTACATGGTTAATATTGAGTTATAATTTTACAACATATTTCATGCCTGCGTTATTCGCGCACGTCCGTGCTGTCTATGAAACTCATGTTGCAGCGCCATAACCACACGGTTTTACGTAAACGATACTACAATGAGGGAACAAGACATAACCAGGACGAGTGGAGACCTCTATACCCACTCGTTTTCTAATGTCTTCCTTATTTCTTGGCTTAGACGTTCTCAGGGGGTTCTGGGTTTAACCTCTGCATTTCAGCTGTTTCCCCGTGTTCTTCTCTTGGTTTTCGTCTTCTTAGTCTTAGGATTTTTCCGTAATTAAAAGTCAATAGGGTTCTTATGGTCAGGGAAGTTGCGAATACAAAACATACGGCCAATAGTATGTTCCACCAGAAATTGGTTGAGAACAATCCGTGTAGCGATAAAAAAAATTGATATTTGTAGCGATAGAAATTTCTCCGATAGCGCCGTTTATAGCGCTGGAGATTGTGTCAACTAGGCTAGTGCCGCTCTCAATTAATGAGAGAAAATTGAACATGTAGACATATAAATGTGGCCTCTTTTTTTCTCGAGCTATCTGGAGATCAGATTTCTTGGGGAGCGTTTACCTTGGAGACATACGAACTAATTACCTATTATTAGACTAGACGCAGACATATAAATGAAATAAACACAGATAAAAAGGCAATAGATTTATTGACTTACATATTTAGATATGTAAGTCTTTTGGGGTGATATTTTTTTTTTTTTTTTTCAAGCCAATGATGTCTCCAAAAGTGTGCCCTAACTGTGAACGTTCTTTGGGGAAAGGCACGCTGTTGCAATGCACTAAGTGTTCCAATTTGTTTCATCCCTCTTGTTCAGGGATCACCGTTTCCGATAGAAAGAATACTCCTAACTGGACCTGTTCTATTTGCAAAGCCGCTACCGAATTTTCTAGTGACCCAATAGAGAGTGAGCACCCAAATTCTTCAATAAATATGCTGACGCCACTGAATGCCGTAACCCCTGCGTCTCAAGACCCTCTCTTGGCTGTTAGCCAGGAAGCACCTGTGATTAACGATTCGACTGATAATCATTGCCCAAATGAACAGGTAAAGCGGAATAATTTTGCCTGCGATGATTCTTCTGATTCATTCTGTGATTTTTCAAAAACCTTCGTAATTGCAGATGGGATTTCTCATGTAATTGTGAACTCTGCCCTGTTTTTTATTTGCGATGCATTTGCGAATGGTATTCCAGAAACGGAGCTTATTGAAACTGTGGCGAACTTTTACAGCCTTGAGGCTTTGGTGAATGCGAAAAATCTGCTTTGGAAATTTTCTGGAATTCCTATAAAGAGAGTAATGAGACGTGGCAACGCTGCGGAACTTGCTACAGCAAAAGATATTATGAAGATGGTCACGGATCTTGACCAGAAAGGTTTCAAATGGCCTGTATTAGTGCCTCGCTCATTCAGAGACTGCCCTTTATTAAAATCTGATTCCAATGTACGTTTGGATCGACTTGTTAGTGATTATGGCAGAAAGCTGGAGAAATCCATTACTTCTCTTGAAAGAATTGAACAAGACTTACAGTCCTCGCTGTCGAAGTGTTCAGCCATCTTGGGCTCCCCCTCCCCCTCCCCGTTAATTTAACCTGATTTGGCTCCACTCCCCATCAGCTCTGTTTAAGTCGATACGTTTACTATAGCTAATACCCCAGCCACGTTACGTGACCCTGTTTCCAGGAAAAATGAATTGGACAAATTCGGCTCGGGCTGTATCAAGCAAATAAAAAAGACCAATGATTTGATTTTTATCACTGTGGCGGCTGAATCTGGGAAAAAGTTTTCTTGTGATCTAAAGGATTCCTTCCCTGATTGTCTTATCAATACTAGAAAGCCTAAGTTTTTCGGAATAATCCGTGGTGTGGATATCGAGTTCGACATTGAAGCTCTAGCAGCCACTTTGCCTGGGATTCTGGAGTTCAGGCGCCTTGGAATGTCGAGAACAATAAAGGTGTCGTTTGAGTCCGAAGCATTTTTAAAATATTATATCGTCCATGGGATTAAGTTCGGTTACGAGCTCTACAGAGTTGAGAAAGACAAGGTGCTTCCAAAACGATGTTTCGCATGTCAAAGTCCCTCTCACACCGAAAAAAACTGTGATTCTTCTACTCTGAAGTGTGCTCGTTGCAGTGGAAATCATAGATCAACGAAGAATACTCCATGTACTAACCCCATTTGTTGTGCAAATTGCAACTCAACTAACCACCCGTCTTACAGTTTCAGTTGCCCTGCTATGAAAAATCTTTTTAAATGAATATTGGTTCTACGATTACGTCCTTTAATTCGAATGGAGTCATTGGCAAATTTGTAGTGCTGAATGAATTTGTTTCTGAAAATAGTTCAATACTATGTTTGCAAGAGCATCATTTGTTGTACCATTCTTTGAATATGTTAATTTCCCTTTCAAGTCTACATGATATATTTACCGTTCCTGCGAGGCCTACCGGAGGCCGCCCTGCGGGTGGCATTGCTACATTTGTTCCTAAAGAATTTAGTGCTATTTTATCTTGTGCTGATGAGTCTTTTCTTGCCTGCAAACTTTTTGATTGTGTTTTGGTCAATTGCTATTTGCCTACTGACTATCATGTTGATTCGTCTTTTGAAGCCTTTACGTCAGCTTGCCATAGACTTAGTAGCTTTATTGCCCTATTAGATTCGAGTTTACGTATTTTTATTTTTGGTGATTTTAACTGTGATCTTGAGAGTGTAAATGAACGTAGCACAATTTTATTTTCATCTTTACCAAATTTTAATATCTGCCGTAAGACACTTGATTTTACTTATTCTCATTGGAGTGGGAGTACGAGTAATAATGACCATGTACTTTTTAATTTTTCCCCATCTATTATAGTAAAAGTTATCCCGGATTTCCCGATAAGTGATCATTTACCTATTCAGTTTTTGACATCGTTTTCTGTAATTCATGATTCTGTTTCTGCTTCTAATTTTATTCCAATTCGCCCTAAATATTTTGAGAGAATTATCTGGGATGAAAAACTGATTCCGGCTTACCAAGATAAAGTTGATTCTTTAGCTCGAAAAGTAGTTGTACCTGATATTCTGAAGTGTCATAAAGATAACATAGAGCTTGAGCTTAACTGCATATATCTTCAGTTATTACATTGCTTAAAATATGGTGCTAAAGAAACTTTTGGAGTTAAAAAGTGTAAACCCAATGTTGAAAAACCTTTTTGGTCGTCAAATCCGTTTCTTGTACATGCTAATCATGAATTTAAATTAGCTTTTAGACATTGGAAAAATAGTGGAAAACCGCGTGATCTTCATCCGGCTTTTCTATGCATGAAAAAAAAGAAGGCAATTTTCCAGTCGAAGCTTCGTCGTCATAATAATATTTTGCTAATGGATGCTTCGTCTGAAGTTGATATGAATAAAAAGAAAATTTTGAAAGCTCTACGATCAACAAAGAGAGTTAATGAACCTTCTAAAAAGAATGGCCCTTCTCTTGTTGAGTGGGAAACTCATTTTGCAAACCTTTCGAAATCTTGTGATGATCCTGAACAACTTTCGCATGTTGATATAATTTTAAACAGTTCTTTTAATTCGCATGATTTTTCTATTTCGTTTGATTCTTTGTTGGGTGCATGCCGTAAATTAAAGCCACAATCCTCTAAAGACCATGATGGGATTTTTTCAAATCATGTGAAATTTGCTCCAACTTCTTTTCTTCTTCTTCTTTTGAATTTTTTTAATCTTATTCTCTAGTTTGGTAATGTTCCCCCGTCTTTTAGGTTTGGGGTGGTAACTCCTATTCTAAAATCTGGTAAAAGAGATCTCCGTTCTTGTGATTCGTATAGGCCGATAACGAAGGGTTCTATGATTGGTAAACTTTTTGAATTATGTATAAAGGATCTTTTTGATTATTTGGATGTTGGTCTTAATCAAGTAGGGTTCAAAAAAGGAATGGGTTGCGACCATGCGCATGCAACGTTTGATACTATAATTAAGGAGTCAAGATCTACTGGCTCCCCACTTTATACACTTTTAATTGATATAAAAGGAGCTTTTGACAATATTTCGCATGCTTCCGCTCTTTCAGCTCTTATTTCTGGTGGGATTCCCCTTTCTGTGGTTAGAGTTCTTAGATCTTGGTATTCGGGGCTTAGGATAAAAATTTTTGCACATACTTCTGATTCTCTTTCTAATCCAATTTCCGTGGGTCGGGGCGTGAGACAGGGTGGGGTTTTATCTCCTTATATTTTTAACGCATGTCTGGCGGAGTGTCTTCGTTCTTTATCTACAACCCTTATTTCTTGGGGACGGGATGTGTCTTTTCTTGCATATGCTGATGATATTATCCTATTGAGCCGTTCTAAAGCTAGTCTAATTAAGAATTTTAATTCCCTTTCTAGTCTGCTTAATGTTCGTGGCCTTTCTATTAGTATTAAAAAATGTCAATATTTTCCCGTTAATGTTAATGACCGAGCTGAATTAATTTGCGATAGAAATATATCATTTCCGGTTTCTGATGCTGTTGTTTATCTTGGGTTACCTTATTCTGCTTCAGCTCGTGAATCTAAGTCGATGCTAATTTTACATATTCAAGAAAAAATTAGAAAGGCGTTTGGTTCCATAATACGGCTACGTGGTGTTTATCGTCGTGAAATTCTAGGTTCTCTTTTTAATGCAGTAGCCCTCCCGCATGTTCTTTATCCTTCCCTTCTTCTTCGAGATTTTAAAATTTGTGATTTTTCAGCAATTCGCGTTTGTTATTTTAAATATTGTAAGTTTTTACTTGGTTTTCCAATTTACTTTAGTAATACTGAATTAGTTTCAAAATTTAAAATTAAAGAGCCGTTGGAAATAGCCAAGGTAAATATAAATAATTTTTACCGTAAAGCTGAAAATATACTTTATGTTCATAATCTTTTTCCTTTTTTTTCTATAGTTTAAAAAGTGCACGATTTCATTATTACTATTTGTTGCATTTGATTAAGTTTTCTTTTGGGCAACTTGTAAATTGTTGCTATGTTTGATGGTGTGTTATTTGGATTTTTGAAGATTTATTTAATTATCTTTTATACTCCTCGTTTTTGAGGGAAATAAATAAATAAATAAATAAATAAATAGGTCAATTCAAATGACAATAATGGTGACCGAGATGAAAGAGTTTAAGACCTCTATCTCAATGGACCTGCTTCAACTTTACGAATAATCTCAAAAAGCACATCTACCCCACTATTAAAACATAGTTTTTCAGTTCAGCGCCGTGATAACCTGCTCATCATCTGCCCACGAGAACTAAGAATGTAAATCTGTTATTCCATGAAGTCTTTTAAATATTTTTGATGATTAAAGCGTTCAAAGAGTTTTTTGCTATTTAAACTTTCATAGAAATATTGTACGTAGCATATTTTTTATTTCTCACTCTCTTAGCGAAATCTTAAGCCTGGATAGTGCTGTTCTTTGTCTGGGGTTACTGCACTTTTTCTCTTTGCTGATTAAGGACTTCATTTTTGAAACTACGTTTAACTTAATTATTGGAAATCGGAATTATCTTTAGAAAGAAGGAACTTTATTTTGGTATTTTAAATACATCGCATCTTACTCATGGTACATATCACCCTTCCCATCAATTAATGACGTCCCGTCATTAGTAACTGCTCATTAGGAGCGCTAAAAATTTTCTCTATTATTTTTCTTATTTTATTCTACATCCCTATCTAAAATTCATCTACCGGACTAAGATTATTTATGGTTCTAGGTTAGCTACTATACTAAGGATTTTTTTTTCTATATCTAACACTGATTACTTTTACATTTCCAATAAGGTTGGGGCTATTCTACTTTTACATTAGTTTTTTTTATTTTGCTGTCTATATGACGTACTACATTCTATCTACACTACGTTAAATGAATAGCATGATAATATTACACCTAATTCTACTTGTGGTACATACATGAATGATTTATAACATACAATATTGGGTTCATCATATTCACTGATAACATTAAAACACTTTCACTACTGGGATTTTTAAATTGTCCATGTTATTAGGAAGTAACATATGTAGATTCACATCTATTCATCACCTTCAAGTCCTTAGTGTACTACACCCTTCTGTTGTAAATTATTGTCCTTCACTCTTTTTGTCTTGGCAAAAATTTTGAAGCATTTACGTTATGCTTTCTTCATGGAACAGTTCGACCCTGGTTGTCTTTATGCGAAGTTTTCTCTAATATTCAATTGGGAAATAAAGTTTCGCACCTCAGGTGTTAGCGTATGCCTTCTCAGCGTCTGATTGTGCAGGATATTTTAAGGCAAATAGGGAATGGTGTCTCTAGCTGAAATTGTTAATTTCTGTCTGGTTAAATCTGTTGGCGCATGGCTTGTGCCGATTAGTCTTTGCGGTGATTCCTCGGTTAATCACGGGGTAATTGAAGTTTGGATTTGAAACGGATTGTCCTCATACTATAGTGACTCTTTTAACATATTGTCTTTAACTTGGACTTCAAACATTTTCAAATATCGTTTAACTTCAAATATCGTTTATCTTGTATTGATCGATGGGGTTCTCAGAATTAAACTTCAAATTGTCTCTAACTTCAGCTTCAAATATCTTCAAATATCTTTAAGTATCATTTAACTTTAAATATCGTTAAATATCGTTTATCTTGTATTGATCGATGGGGTTCTCAGAATTAAACTTCAAATTGTCTCTAACTTCAGCTTCAAATATCTTCAAATGTCTTTAAGTATCATTTAACTTCAAATATCGTTAAATATCGTTTATCTTGTATTGATCAATGGGGTTCTCAGCATTTATGTGATTATATAGTTCGCTAAAGCGCTTGATACTGAGATTCAAATATAGTGTTACCTGATACGTAATATGGTACATGGTCGAAGAAACGACGATCGAAGGTAACTGTTGTTTTCGTAGACGAAGCTGGGATGAAAATTGCCTGGGGTCTATGGTAAGTACTCTTCGTTGGTTGAGATATGATGAAAATAGATGCTACTGGGTCGTATCACATCCTCTACCTTTTCTAAAACCGCACTGCTCTTCTCTTAAAACTTTGTCTACGGCATCTCTCAGTCTAAAAAGTATCATATTACTAAGAAATTTGCTACCTACAGAGACCAGACTAATGCCTCGATAATTACCACACTCACTTTTATCACCTTTCTTATAAAGTGGCTTAATTAAGGTTTTCCTAAAATCTTTAGGTACTTCCCCTTTTTCAAAAATCATATTCATAATCTTCAATAACTTATTTAAAACCTCAGAGCCACCATATTTAAGAAACTCATTTACTACCCTATCAGCACCTGGAGCCTTATTATTCTTTAATCCTTTTAGTACTATTGCTAATTCCTCCTCACAAAACAAATCTTCTTTCACATCCAAGGTATCACAAACTTTTTCATTTTCCTCTATATCTTTTCCTGGAACTCTATCTCGGTTAAGCAAATTCTCAAAATGTTCGGCTCATCTCTCTTTAGTTTTTTCCTTATCGCTAATTGCCACCCCATTCCTATCTTTAACTGGGACAAGTCCGGATTGACTACTACCTCTCAATTTGTTAACGTGCCAGTACAATATTTTACTATTATGCCGTCTAGCTGCATCTTCTAAATCTTCGGCAATTTTATCTATGGCCTCCACTTCACACCTCCTTAGTTCATATTTCAATGCTTTCTCCACTTTCTTTACATTTCTTTTGTTTTCATGCGATCTATCACTCAGATAATTCTTGTACAAGTCCTTTCTCCTTTCTATTAAACATAAAGCTTTTTCACTAATATTCTTAGTTGCATTTCTAGCTTTCTTCCCTAATACACTTTCAGCAACTTCACAAATTATTTTTCTAAAATTATTCCAACCATCTTCCACATTATCAAATTTTAAACTCTCAAGTTTAGTATTCAACTGTTCCTGGAAAGTTTCTCTCAAATTCTCATCCTGGAGTCTACTAACATCGTAACTTCCAGGGAGGTAATTACCCTTCCGATATTTCAGCTTTAAATTAACCCTTGACACTACTAGATGGTGATCTTTACTTTTAACATCAATAACAGCACTCCTATATACCCTAGTATCTTGTATTGATCCTGCCAGTCTTCGGTTTACTATAACATAATCAATAAGGTTTGCTGTCTTCCCGTCACGTGAATACCATGTTAACTTATGAGCCATTTTATGACCAAACACCGTATTGGTTATAACTAGATTGTTATACCTACAAAATTGCAAAAGTCTGTATCCATTACTGTTTTCTTTTCCTACACCAAATTTACATAAGCTGGGATACCATCTATCCTTATTTCTACCAACCTGGGCGTTAAAATCTCCCATCAATAACATCATATTTCTACCTGGGACCTTGTCTATTTGCTCCTGTAACTAAGTAAAATTCATCTGAGTCACTAGTATCTCCGTCAGTCGGTTCTACATGGGCGTATACTACTATAAATGATACCCTGAACTTTCTAGTCATAAAATGAGCAATTAGTATTCTATTATTAATACCTTCCCAGCCTAAACAAGACTTAGCAGCTTCCTTATTCATCATGAGCTCTACTCCCTGTCTATGTACCCCATCCTTCCTGCCTGAGTTAACAAATTTTATATCGCCTAATTTCAGGCTTCCTACCCCTGGGATATGAGTTTCTGAAACTCCTAATAAATCAAGTTCGAATCGTCTGAATTAGCCAGTCAAAATGTTGATACGATAGTCATTTTTTAACTTCGTAACATTCAAAGTTCCAATTTTCATGTTCTTTAAATCATTGCAATTTTTTTCGCCTCAGGAAAAGCAATGAGGTGAAATTCTTGGACCGTCGCAAGACGAACAACTGCGAAAGCATTTGCCGAGAGAGTTTTCATTAATCAAGAACGAAAGTTAGAGGCTCGAAGGCGATCAGATACCGCCCTAGTTCTAACCATAAATTCCCAAGAATTCCCAAGAAAGTGCCACGTGCAGGTGTGGAGACAGCTGCAAACTACAGCTGCACTTAAGAAGGGTCGTATATACTTCAGAGGGCTCATTTGATTTGAAATTGAAAGTTCTAGTTCACTTTTTAAGAGTCAAAAGATATCTGAGGGCAACTAGTTTCCCCAACCACCCTTTTTCCCCAAGCCAATCCAATAAATTTTTTAAAATAGCCATTAAATTAAAAATAATTCAAAGGTCAGATAAGAAAAACTCCTGTGTCGACGCAACCCCCCATGGTCCGGAAGCAGGCGTTGTAAGTAATGCTCTGGGGGTATATATCGTTTTTATGGAAGGGAATTTTATGGAACTGTCCCCTCCAGACCCAAGTTTGACCTTCCCCCATGCCTCAGTTTGTCCCCAAGCTGAAATTTTGTTTTTACAAAAAATCTTGTCAAAATCTTGTGAAATTTAGTTTTTGCCTGCATAATTCATGCATCCAGACAAACAGGTCAGTTTTCTTTAGTGTATCTTTCCCATAATGGTAATATATAGATCATTTTTCAGTTTTCACTGTCATTTTCACTTGATTTAGAAAAATTGGCCCCAACTCCCTCCCCCCAGGATGTTGACGAAATTACGCTACTGCTCTTACCCCAGAACTCCTTGTTATTTTTCAAAATAGATCGTTCATCAAAGCAAAAATAAATTATGTTCTCCCACTGCTTATATTCTCGCAAATGCTTCGTATTTAATTAAATAAAAAAACGAGCTTTTTTTATGCACTTACAGTTGGCTTTCAGTTCAATACGCTGAGTTCTTTGATGCAGACAAAATCCTCTTGACAGCAACCAGCTCTCCTTATCCAGCCAGCAACCTTTAAAGAATGAAAAGATGATAAAGAACGAAAAAAAAACATGATAAAACTACTTCATATTTACTTCGCAAATGATTCGTATTTAATTAAATAAAAAAATCAAGCTTTTCTTATGCACAATGGTTAGGAGACAAATTCACGTTAGCCTTTCCAGGCATTTACAATGTAGGGTTGGGCAATGTAGTTTTGGGCCTTAAACTATGCAACAAAAGCATGGTAAACAGGTGTTGTAACAGGTGTTGGATTACAGTTCAGTACGTTGAGTTCTTTAATGCAGACAAAATCCTCTTGACAGCAACCAGCTCTTCTTATCCAGCCAGCAACCTTTAAAGAATGAAAAGATGACAAAGAACGAAAAAAAATATGATAAAACTACTTCACATTTACTTCGCAAATGCTTCGTATTTAATTCAAAAAAACAAGCTTTTTTTATGCACAATGGTTAAGAGACAAATTCACGTTAGGCTTTCCAGGCATGTACAATGTAGGGTTGGGCAATGTAGTTTTGGGCCTTAAACTATGCAACAAAAGCATGGTAAACAGCTAAAAGGTGTTGTAACAGGTGTTGGCTTGCAGTTTAATACGTTGAGTTCTTTAATGCAGACAAAATCCTCTTGACAGCAGCCAGCTCTCCTTATCCAGCCAGCAACCATTAAAGAATGAAAATATGATAAAGAAGGAAAAAAAGCATGATAAACCTACTTCATATTTACTTTGCAAATGCTTCGTATTTAATTAAATAAAAAAAACAAGCTTTTCTTATGCACAATGGTTAGGAGACAAATTCACGTTGGGCTTTCGAGGCATGTACAATGTAAGGTTGGGCAATGTAGTTTTGGGCCTTAAACTATGCAACAAAAGCATGGTAAACAGCTAACAGGTGTCGTAACAGGTGTTGGCTTGCAGTTCAATACGTTGAGTTCTTTAATGCAGACAAAATCCTCTTGACAGCAACCAGCTCTCCTTATCCAGCCAGCAACCTTTAAAGAATGAAAAGATGACAAAGAACGAAAAAAAATATGATAAAACTACTTCACATTTACTTCGCAAATGCTTCGTATTTAATAAAAAAAACAAGCTTTTTTTATGCACAATGGTTAAGAGACAAATTCGTGTTAGGCTTTCCAGGCATGTACAATGTAGGGTTGGGCAATGTAGTTTTGGGACTTAAACTATGCAACAAAAGCATGGTAAACAGCTAAAAGGTGTTGTAACAGGTGTTGGCTTGCAGTTCAATAAGTTGAGTTCTTTAATGCAGACAAAATCCTCTTGACAGCAACCAGCTCTCCTTATCCAGCCAGCAACCTTTAAAGAATGAAAAGATGATAAAGAACGAAAAAAACATGATAAAACTACTTCAAATTTACTTCGCAAATGCTTCGTATTTAATTAAATAAAAAAGCAAGATTTTTTTATGCCCAATGGTTAGGAGACAAATTCACATTAGGCTTTCCAGGCATGTACAATGTAGGGTTGGGAAATGTAGTTTTGGGCCTTAAACTATGCAACAAAAGCATGGTAAACAGCTAACAGGTGTTGTAACAGGTGTTGGCTTGCATTTCAATACTTTGAGTTCTTTAATGCAGACAAAATCCTCTTGACAGCAACCAGCTCTGCTTATCCAGCCAGCAACCTTTAAAGAATGAAAAGATGATAAAGAACGAAAAAAAACATGATAAAACTACTTCACATTTACTTCGCAAATGCTTCGTATTTAATTAAAAAAAAAAATAAGCTTTTTTTATTGTAGCGATGAAAGCTATAGAGTCGTGGTTATAAATATTGACTGCCTCAAATGTAATATAGTACCTTGAAGCTGAGAACTTGCATTATATAGGTTCTCCGATATTGCCGCTTATAGTACTAAAGATTGTGTCAACTAGGCTAGCGCCGCCCTCGATTAATTGGAGAAGATAGGATATGTAGACACATAAATGTGGCCGTTTTTCTTAAGCTATCTGGAGATCAGATTCCCTTGGAACGTCCTTGGAGATTTAGCGAACTAATTACCTTTTATTAGGCTAGATCCAGACATATAAAATGAAATAAACACAGGTAAAACAGCAATAGATTTATTGAACTTACATATTTAGGTGAACAGCAGTGGGTCACTCCAAATGACAATAACGGTGACCGAGATACAACATGAAAGAATATAAGACTTCTGTCTGAATGGTCCTGCTTGTACTTTACGAATATCTTTAAAAAGCATTTTTAACCCATTATCAAACGTAGATCTTCACTCCTTCGCTGTAAAAACTGGCTCATAATTGGCCCAAGGGGTCCAGGGATGCGAGCATTTCGTCCAATAATTTTTCTTAACTATTTTTGATGATTTAGGCGTTCACACGGTTCCTATCGTTTAAACTTCCTTAGAAATATTGTGCGCAGCACCTTTTTTATTGCTCACTCTCTTAGCGAAATCCAAAGACTGCAGTTTTTTTCTCTTTGCTGATTGAGGACTTTTCATTTTTGAAACTAGATTTAACTTAATTAGAGGAAGTCGGAATTATCTTTAGAGAGAAGGAACTTTATTTTGGTATTTTAAATATATCGCATTTTGCTTATGGTACATATTACCCTTCCCATTAATTAATGACGTCCCGTCATTATGACTTGCTTGCCTTTGGGCTTCTGAATGTTCGCAATTTATTAATTATTTCTTCTACATAATTATTTTATATTTATGTTATGGCTTAATCAGGAGTGCTAAAAATTTTCTCCGTTGTTTTTCTAGTTTTATTCCACATCCCTATTTAAATCTCATCTACCGGACTAAGATTATTCATCGTTCTAGGCTAGCTACTGTACTAAAGATTTTTCTTTTTTTCTACATCTAACACTGATTACTTTTACATTTCCAACAAGGTTGGGGCTATTCTACCTTCACATAAGATTTTTTTTTTTGAATTCACTTTTTACAAGGCTTTTTTTTCTGATTTTGCTGTCTATATGGCATACTGCATTATATCTACGCTACATTAAATGAATAACATGATAATACTACACCTAATTCTACTTGAACATCTAGCGGTACATACATGAATGATTTATAACAAACAATATTGGGGTTACCATATTCACTGGTAACATTAAAACACTTTCACTATTGGGATTTTTGAGTTATCAAAGTTATTAAGAAGTAACATATGTAAATTCAAATCTATTTCATTACCTTCGAGTCCTTAGTGTACTCCATCCTCCTGTTGTAAATTATTGTCCTTCACTCTTTTCGTCTTGGCAAAATTCTTTAAAGCACTTACGTTATAGTTTCTTCATGGGACAGTTCAAGCACGATCGTGTTCACACGATGAGCTTTCTCTAATTGTCAACTGGGAAATGATGCTTTCAACTACAGGTGTTGGCATATGCTATCAGGGTTCATTCTCACCGGCTATTTTTTTGATAGTTCACAGGGTGCCTTATCATTAAGGGGTCGAACACTAGGAGTGCGTTTATTTTCTTCTCAGCATATAATTTTTAGGATATTTTGAGGCACATAGAGAATGTATTCTCGCGTAAAATTGTTCATTTTTGCCTTTTATAAAATTGTTAGCCCATGGCTTGCGTCGATTAATTTTTCGATGATTCCTAGGTTAATCACGGGGGAATTGAAGTTTGGATTTGGAACTGGTTGACATCAAACTATAGTGACTCTTTCAACATATTGTCTTTAACTTCAACTTCAAACATCTTCAACTATACTCAAATGTTAATTAACTTCAAATATCGTTAAATATCATTTAACTTCAAATATCATCACTATACAGTCAAATGACTCTGGGGTCCATAATGATTATCACGGTCGATATTTCTGTATTTATATCTTTCACTGATCGATGGGGTTCTCATAACTAAACTTCAAATTATCTTTAACTTAACTTCAGGTATCTTCAAATATCTTCAAATATCATTTAACTTTAAATATCTTTAAATATCGTTTAATTTCAAATATCATCACTATTCTGTCAAATGAATCTGGGGTCTATAATGATTATCAAGGGCGATATTTCTGTATTTGTATCTTGTACTGATCAATGGGGTTCCCAGAATTTATGTGATTATATAGTTCGATATTGCGCTGGATACTGAGATTCAAATATAGTTTTACCTGCAAAAAAAATTTTTTAAACACGAAAAACGGGTTTTAATTTTCTAACAAGCAGTGAACTACAAAACAATTAATTATGCACAAAAGCTCCGAATATTTCGGCCCCAAATCCGGGAGCATTTATAAACGTAAAAAAAAAAATAAATAAAGCAAAAAAAAAAAAAACAACTTAAATTAAATTACAATAAAAAATACTAAACACAAAAAGAGAACAAAAACCAAAAACCAAAGAAAAATATAAATAAATATTAACAAAACTCACATATTAATTAAACACTTCCATGCACTGAATGTCTTTCAACTGGCCTCCTCTCAGTATATAAATGGAAATATATTAAATAAACACTTCCATGTACTGAATGTCTATATTGATTCTACTCGCCTCCTCCCAGTATATAAATTGAAATCTATCAAAATGAAGAATATATTTATACTTAGACCAAAACAATAAAAGGTCAACTAACCCCCCGGTCCATAACCCTTAATTAAATTTCACAAGTTCATCAACCATTTTATGAATTATAAATTGAATGGATTCGTTTTGTTGCAAGCTTAGCTGCAGTTCGTTTACTTTTCTCATCATTTAACTCATTCTGACCTTTGTTCGCAAGGTCATCTTTCGTTTCAGAAATATTATTAAAATCAGTATTGGTTGAATATCTTGCCTGCATTTTAATTAAACTATTATAAATTGAATTGATCCCATATTCCCCTTCATCTCTATTGATACTAGTACCCCCATATATTATCTTTTTTATTTCTATAATTTCCCTGAAGCTTTGTAAAAGTCCTACAGACGTATCTACTATTTTTGTTTGATCAAATAAAATACTGTGATGAGGAAAATTATAAATATGTTCTGCAACCGCTGACTCAAACGTTTCTGGTGTTTTGTTTTGTTTTAGAGCGTAATCTATTGCATTCTTGTGTTGTTCTAGCCTATTTTCTAAAGTTTGTTGCGTTCTACCCACATATAATTTTCCACAAGAACATGGAATTTTGTATACTCCCTTTTTCAAATTTCTCGGTATCTTGTCTTTCCCTTTATTTAACAACGAGCTTATATTATGTCCTGATTTAAATGCTGTATTTATATTATGTTTTCTTAATTCTTTTCTTAATTTTTGTGATAAAATTGGTACAAAAGGCAAAGTTATATAATTTGTTTCTTGATTTGACCCATCTTCTTCTAATATTTTTGGCTCCGTCAACTTTTTTTTTTTCCTCTTTTCAATTATTTGAGAAATCATTTTTTCCGGAAAGCCATTACCTATTAGAATATCCTTAATAAAAATTAGTTCATTTCTTATGTATCCTGGTGATGCTAATTTTAATACCCTATCCACTAAAGAAATAACCACACCCTTTTTTACTTGGATCGGGTGATTTGATGTGAAAGACAAATAACGGTTGTTACTAGTGGGTTTACGGTAAATTGAAAATGCTAGTTCATTATTATTTCTATGGATCAAAATATCTAGAAACGGTAACTTATTCTCTGTTTCCTTTTCAATTGTAAAAATTAACTCTCCTCCCAAATTATTTAAATGTTCCAAGAAACCTTCAATTTCTGATTCCCCGTAGTTCCAAATAACTAAAATATCATCCATATATCTGCCCCAAAATTTAGGTTTTAAAAAATATGTTTCTATAGCTAAATTTTCAACATACTCTACATAAATATTTGCTAACAACGGACTTAAAGGCCCTCCCATTGCTAAACCCCTAATTTGATGGTAAAAATTATCTCTAAACCTGAAATAGTTAGTATATCTGCTAGTTATTTTGACTAAATTTAATATAGTTTCCAGTTCAATTCCCGAAGGTAATTCTTCTATCTCATTTTTTCGTTCCTCCAGTTTTTTGGATAAAATACTAAACGATTTATCAAAAGGAATATACGTATACATGGATTTTATATCGAAACTGAACAATCTAGATTCTTCTGATATTTCTACACTTATAAGTTTATCTTTTAAAAATTTTGAGTTTTTTATATACGAATTTTGGATATATAATAATGGTTTAAGTGTCATTGCTACCCATTTCTATATTTTTACCGTTGGTGAATTGGTTGTTGAAACAATAGGTCTTAAGGGGATGCCTGTTTTATGTATTTTTGGCAAACCATATATTCTAGGGCTAACTGATCCCCTTGGAAAGAACTTGTGATACATCTGGGGTGTGATACTTCCATTTGTTTTATGGTCCTCTAAATCTTTTCTTAATCTTTTAGCATACAAATTAGTTGGGTCCGAGTTAAGTTTTATATATGTTGAAGTATCACTTAGAATTGTTTCTATTTTACTGTCATAATCATCTTTTTCTAGTATTACTACTGTATTGCTCTTATCCGCTTTCGTTATTATTAGAGAATCATCTTTTTTTTAAATCTTTTAAAATTTTAATATCTTTGTTCTTAACTTTTTATTGATAACTACCAAAATCTGTTAAAATATTTACTACACTTAGTCTTAATTCATCTAAATTATTTATATATTTTGGAAACTTATGAATCCCTGTTTCAATCTTTGAAATAATTTCCTCTATCGGTACATTTTTAGGATTTAGTCCAAATTTTATACCTCTTTCAAGGATTTCCTTTTGTTCTTTGGTTAACTCCTTTTTTCTTAAATTAATCACCCCAGGACCTGGGAAATAATTAGGCTTATGCATTGATAGTTTTTGTTTTTCCTTTTCCCTTTTTAACTGCAAAAATTTTTGGTTTAGTTTTTCCTTAGATAATCTTAGAATATGTTGAAAAGAATTTTTAAAGATTGATATAATTTGTTGTAAATCATTTGTATTAAGTAAATTACAAAGGCTATATTTTAAACAATCTATTTCTTTTACAACTTGTGATCGCTGGAAACGTTTATATTTCAGCACATGGTTTAAGTTTAGTAAATTTACCTTTCTCGTGTGCTTTTCTTCATTATATGTATTTAAATGATAATTAAAAAGAAACGATTTTGGAATTAGTTTATTTACTTTGCACTTTTCTAAAAACTTTTGTTGTGTAATTATATTGGCATGTTTTTTTGCTAAATTCAAAAATAATAAAATTGAATTGGTCTTTTGCCACCCGTAGGCTAGACGTTAATAATTTCTTAGACCACACTGCTCTTCACTTTAAAACAAAAAAAATTTTTAAACAAGAAAAACGGTTTTTAATTTTCTAAAAAGAATTTAACTAAAAAAAAATTAAATATGCAAAAAATCTACTAATATTTAGGCACGCCATCAGTGTGCATTTCTTAACGGACAAATAAAATAAATAAATAAAGCAAAAAAAAAAAAACAACTTAAGATAAATTAAGAAAAAAAAAAAAAAACAAATAAATATAAAAAAACGCAAAACAGACATACAAATAAAAAAAAAAAATAAAAAACCAAACAAATTAATTAAACACTTCCATGCACTGAATGTCTTTCAACTGGCCTCCTCTCAGTATATAAATGGAAATATATTAAATAAACACTTCCATGTACTGAATGTCTATATTGATTCTACTCGCCTCCTCCCAGTATATAAATTGAAATCTATCAAAATGAAGAATATATTTATACTTAGACCAAAACAATAAAAGGTCAAATAACCCCCCGGTCCATAACCCTTAATTAAATTTCACAAGTTCATCAACCATTTTATGAATTATAAATTGAATGGATTCGTTTTGTTGCAAGCTTAGCTGCAGTTCGTTCGTACATTTCTCATCATTTAACCCATTCTGACCTTTGTTCGCAAGGTCATCTTTCGTTTCAGAAATATTATTAAAATCAGTATTGGTTGAATATCTCGCCTGCATTTTAATTAAACTATTATAAATTGAATTGATCCCAAATTCCCCTTCATCTCTATTTAAAAAAAGATGATTCTCTAATAATAACGAAAGCGGATAAGAGCAATACAGTTGTAATACTAGAAAAAGATGATTATGACAGTAAAATAGAAACAATTCTAAGTGATACTTCAACATATAAAAAACTTAACTCGGACCCAACTGATTTGTATGTTAAAAGATTAAGAAAAGATTTAGAAGACCTTAAAACAAATGGAAGTATCACACCCCAGATGTATCACAAGTTCTTTCCAAGGGGATCAGTTAGCCCTAGAATATATGGCTTGCCAAAAATACATAAAACAGGTATCCCCTTAAGACCTATTGTTTCAACAACAAATTCACCAACGGTAAAAATCGAGAAATGGGCAGCAATGACACTTAAACCATTATTATATCTCCAAAATTCGTATACAAAAAACTCGAAATTTTTAAAAGACAAACTTATAAGTGTAGAAATATCAGAAGAATCTAGATTGTTCAGTTTAGATATAAAATCCATGTATACGTATAGTCCTTTTGATAAATCGTTTAGTATTTTATCCAAAAAACTTGAGGAACGAAAAAATGAGATAGAAGAATTACCTTCGGGAATTGAACTGGAAACTATATTAAATTTAGTCAAAATAACTAGCAGATATACTAACTATTTCAAGTTTAGAGATAATTTTTAACATAAAATTAGGGGTTTAGCAATGGGAGGGCCTTTAAGTCCGTTGTTAGCAAATATTTATGTAGAGTATGTTGAAAATTTAGCTATAGAAACATATTTTTTAAAACCTAAATTTTGGGGCAGATATATGTATGATATTTTAGTTATTTGGAATTACGGGGAATCAGAAATTGAAGGTTTCTTGGAACATTTAAATAATTTGGGAGGAGAGTTAATTTTTACAATTGAAAAGGAAACAGAGAATAAGTTACCGTTTCTAGATATTTTGATCCATAGAAATAATAATGAACTAGCATTTTCAATTTACCGTAAACCCACTAGTAACAACCGTTATTTGTCTTTCACATCAAATCACCCGATCCAAGTAAAAAGGGGTGTGGTTATTTCTTTAGTGGATAGGGTATTAAAATTAACATCACCAGGATACATAAGAAATGAACTAATTTTTATTAAGGATATTCTAATAGGTAATGGCTATCCGGAAAAAATGATTTCTCAAATAATTGAAAAGAGGAAAAAAAGTTGACGGAGCCAAAAATATTAGAAGAAGATGGGTCAAATCAAGAAACAAATTACATAACTTTGCCTTTTGTACCAATTTTATCACAAAAATTAAGAAGAGAATTAAAAAAACATAATATAAATACAGCATTTAAATCAGGACATAATATAAGCTCGTTGTTAAATAAAGGGAAAGACAAGATACCGAGAAATTTGCAAAAGGGAGTATACAAAATTCCATGTTCTTGTGGAAAATTATATGTGGGTAGAACGCAACAAACTTTAGAAAATAGGCTAGAACAACACAAGAATGCAATAGATTACGCTCTAAAACAAAACAAAACACCAGAAACGTTTGAGTCAGCGGTTGCAGAACACCTTTATAATTTTCCTCATCACAGTATTTTATTTGATCAAACAAAAATAGTAGATACGTCTGTAGGACTTTTACAAAGCTTCAGGGAAATTGTAGAAATACAAAAGATAATATAAGGGGGTACTAGTATCAATAGAGATGAAGGGGAATTTGGGATCAATTCAATTTATAATAGTTTAATTAAAATGCAGGCAAGATATTCAACCAATACTGATTTTAATAATATTTCTGAAACGAAAGATGACCTTGCGAACAAAGGTCAGAATGGGTTAAATGATGAGAAAAGTAAACGAACTGCAGCTAAGCTTGCAACAAAACGAATCCATTCAATTTATAATTCATAAAATGGTTGATGAACTTGTGAAATTTAATTAAGGGTTATGGACTGGGGGGTTAGTTGACCTTTTATTGTTTTGGTCTAAGTATAAATATATTCTTCATTTTTGATAGATTTCAATTTATATACTTGGAGGAGGCGAGTAGAATCAATATAGACATTCAGTACATGGAAGTGTTTATTTAATATATTTCCATTTATATACTGAGAGGAGGCCAGTTGAAAGACATTCAGTGCATGGAAGTGTTTAATTAATATGTGAGTTTTGTGCTTATTTATTTACTTTTTTGTTTTGGTTTTGCTTTTTGTTCTATTTATGTTTTTATTATTTTTTATTTTAATTTAATTTAAGTTGTTTTTTTTTTTTTGCTTTATTTATTTATTTTTTTTTACGTTTATAAATGCTACCGGAGGTGGGGCCGAAATATTAGGAGCTTTTTTGCATAATTAATTTTTTTGTATTTAACTGCTTTTTATAAAATTAAAACCCGTTTTTCGTGTTTAAAAATTTTTTTTTGTTTTTAATGGAAAAGCAGTGTGGTCTAAGAAATTATTTACGTCTAGCCTACGGGTGGCAAAAGACCAATTCAATTTTATTATTTTTGAATTTAGCAAAAAAGCATGCCAATATAATTACACAACAAAAGTTTTTAGAAAAGTGCAAAGTAAATAAACTAATTCCAAAATCGTTTCGTTTTAATTATAATTTAAATACATATAATGAAGAAAAGCACACGAGAAAGTTAAATTTACTAAACTTAAACCATGTGCTTAAAGATAAACGTTTCCAGCGATCACAAGTTGTAAAAGAAATAGATTGTTTAAAATATAGCCTTGTTAATTTCCTTAATACAAATGATTTCCAACAAATTATATAAATATTTAAAAATTCTTTTCAAAATATTCTAAGATTATCTAATGAAAGACTAAACAAAAAATTTCTGCAGTTAAAAAGGGAAAAAGAAAAACAAAAACTATCAATGTATAAGCCTAATTATTTCCCAGGTCCTGGGGTGATTAATTTAAGCAAAAAGGAGTTAACCAAAGAACAAAAGGAAATCCTTGAAAGAGGTATAAAATTTGGACTAAATCCTAAAACTGTACCGATAGAGGAAATTATTTCAAAGATTGAAACAGGGATTCATAAGTTTCCAAAAGATATAAATAATGTAGATGAATTAAGACTAAGGGTAGTGAATATTTTAACAGATTTTGGTAGTTATCAAGAAAAAGTTAAGAACAAATATATTAAAATTTTAAAAGATTTAAAAAAAAGATGATTCTCTAATAATAACGAAAGCGGATAAGAGCAATACAGTAGTAATACTAGAAAAAGATGATTATGACAGTAAAATAGAAACAATTCTAAGTGATACTTCAACATATATAAAACTTAACTCGGACCCAACTGATTTGTATGCTAAAAGATTAAGAAAAGATTTAGAGGACCATAAAACAAATGGAAGTATCACACCCCAGATGTATCACAAGTTCTTTCCAAGGGGATCAGTTTGCCCTAGAATATATGGTTTGCCAAAAATACATAAAACAGGCATCCCTTTAAGACCTATTGTTTCAACAACAAATTCAACAACGGTAAAAATAGAGAAATGGTCAGCAATGACGCTTAAACCATTATTATATCTCCAAAATTCGTATACAAAAAACTCAAAATTTTTAAAAGACAAACTTATAAGTGTAGAAATATCAGAAGAATCTAGATTGTTCAGTTTCGATATAAAATCCATGTATACGTATAGTCCTTTTGATAAATCGTTTAGTATTTTATCCAAAAAACTTGAGGAACGAAAAAATGAGATAGAAGAATTACCTTCGGGAATTGAACTGGAAACTATATTAAATTTAGTCAAAATAACTAGCAGATATACTAAATATTTCAGGTTTAGAGATAATTTTTACCATCAAATTAGGGGTTTAGCAATGGGAGGGCCTTTAAGTCCGTTGTTAGCAAATATTTATGTAGAGTATGTTGAAAATTTAGCTATAGAAACATATTTTTTAAAACCTAAATTTTGGGGCAGATATATGGATGATATTTTAATTCTTTGGAATTACGGGGAATCAGAAATTGAAGGTTTCTTGGAACATTTAAATAATTTGGAAGGAGAGTTAATTTTTACAATTGAAAAGGAAACAGAGAATAAGTTACCGTTTCTAGATATTTTGATCCATAGAAATAGTAATGAACTAGCATTTTCAATTTACCGTAAACCCACTAGTAACAACCGTTATTTGTCTTTCACATCAAATCACCCGATCCAAGCAAAAAGGGGTGTGGTTATTTCTTTAGTGGATAGGGTATTAAAATTAGCATCACCAGGATACATAAGAAATGAACTAATTTTTATTAAGGATATTCTAATAGGTAATGGCTATCCGGAAAAAATGATTTCTCAAATAATTGAAAAGAGGAAAAAAAGTTGAAGGAGCCAAAAATATTAGAAGAAGATGGGTCAAATCAAGAAACAAATTACATAACTTTGCCTTTTGTACCAATTTTATCACAAAAATTAAGAAGAGAATTAAACAAACATAATATAAATACAGCATTTAAATCAGGACATACTATAAGCTCGTTGTTAAATAAAGTGAAAGACAAGACACCGAGAAATTTGCAAAAGGGAGTATACAATATTCCATGTTCTTGTGGAAAATTTTATGTGGGTAGAACGCAACAAACTTTAGAAAATAGGCTAGAACAACACAATAATGCAATAGATTACGCTCTAAAACAAAACAAAACACCAGAACCGATTGAGTCAGCGGTTGCAGAACATCTTTATAATTTTCCTCATCACAGTATTTTATTTGATCAAACAAAATTAGTAGATACGTCTGTAGGACTTTTACAAAGCTTCAGGGAAATTATAGAAATAAAAAAGATAATATAGGGGGGGACTAGCATAAATAGAGATAAAGGGGAATTTGGGATCAATTCAATTTATAATAGTTTAATTAAAATGCAGGCAAGATATTCAACCAATACTGATTTTAATAATATTTCTGAAACGAAAGATGACCTTGCGAACAAAGGTCAGAATGGGTTAAATGATGAGAAAAGTAAACGAACTGCAGCTAAGCTTGCAACAAAACGAATCCATTCAATTTATAATTCATAAAATGGTTGATGAACTTGTGAAATTTAATTAAGGGTTATGGACCGGGGGTTAGTTGACCTTTTATTGTTTTGGTCTAAGTATAAATATATTCTTCATTTTTGATAGATTTCAATTTATATACTGGGAGGAGGCGAGTAGAATCAATATAGACATTCAGTACATGGAAGTGTTTATTTAATATATTTCCATTTATATACTGAGAGGAGGCCAGTTGAAAGACATTCAGTGCATGGAAGTGTTTAATTAATATGTGAGTTTTGTTCTTATTTATTTATATTTTTACTTCGTTTTTGATTTTTTTTCTCTTTTTTTTTTTATTTTTTTTTTTTTTTTTTTAATTTAATTTTTTTTTTTTTTTTTGCTTTATTTTTTTTTTTTTTATTTTTTACTTTTAGAAATGCTACTGGATGTGGGGCCGAAATATTAGGAACTTTTTTGAAAAATTAATTGTTTTTTAGTTAAATGCTTGTTAGAAAATTAAAACCCGTTTTTCGTGTTTAAAAATTTTTTTTTGTTTTTGATGGAAAAGCAGTGTGGTCTAAGAAATTATTTACGTCTAGCCTACGGGTGGCAAAAGACCAATTCAATTTTATTATTTTTGAATTTAGCAAAAAAACATGCCAATATAATTACACAACAAAAGTTTTTAGAAAAGTGCAAAGTAAATAAACTAATTCCAAAATCTTTTCGTTTTAATTATCATTTAAATACATATAATGAAGAAAAGCACACGATAAAGGTACATTTACTAAACTTAAACCATGTGCTGAAAGATAAACGTTTCCAGCGATCACAAGTTGTAAAAGAAATAGATTGTTTAAAATATAGCCTTGGTAATTTCCTTAATACAAATGATTTCCAACAAATTATATCAATCTTTAAAAATTCTTTTCAACATATTCTAAGATTATCTAAGGAAAGACTAAACCAAAAAATTTTGCAGTTAAAAAGGGACAAGGAAAAACAAAAACTATCAATGTATAATCCTAATTATTTCCCAGGTCCTGTGGTGATTAATTTAAGCAAAAAGGAGTTAACCAAAGAACAAAAGGAAATCCTTGAAAGAGGTATAAAATTTGGACTAAATACTAAAAATTTACCGATAGAGGAAATTATTTCAAAGATTGAAACAGGGATTCATAAGTTTCCAAAAGATATAAATAATGTAGATGAATTAAGACTAAGGGTAGTAAATATTTTAACAGATTTTGGTAGTTATCAAGAAAAAGTTAAGAACAAATATATTAAAATTTTAAAAGATTTAAAAAAAAGATGATTCTCTAATAATAACGAAAGCGGATAAGAGAAATACAGTTGTAATACTAGAAAAATATGATTATGACAGTAAAATAGAAACAATTCTAAGTGATACTTCAACATATAAAAAACTTATCTCGGACCCAACTAATTTGTATGCTAAAAGATTAAGAAAAGATTTAGAAGATCTTAAAACAAATGGAAGTATCACACCCCAGATGTATCACAAGTTCTTTCCAAGGGGATCAGTTAGCCCTAGAATATATGGTTTGCCAAAAATACATAAAACAGGCATCCCCTTAAGACCTATTGTTTCAACAACCAATTCACCAACGGTAAAAATCGAGAAATGGGCAGCAATGACACTTAAACCATTATTATATCTCCAAAATTCGTATATAAAAAACTCAAAATTTTTAAAAGACAAACTTATAAGTGTAGAAATATCAGAAGAATCTAGATTGTTCAGTTTCGATATAAAATCCATGTATACGTATATTCCTTTTGATAAATCGTTTAGTATTTTATCCAAAAAACTTGAGGAACGAAAAAATGAGATAGAAGAATTACCTTCGGGAATTGAACTGGAAACTATATTAAATTTAGTCAAAATAACTAGCAGATATACTAACTATTTCAAGTTTAGAGATAATTTTTACCATCAAATTAGGGGTTTAGCAATGGGAGGGTCTTTAAGTCCGTTGTTAGCAAACATTTATTTAGAGTATGTTGAAAATTTAGCTATAGAAACATATTTTTTAAAAACTAAATTTTGGGGCAGATATATGGATGATATTTTAATTATTTGGAATTACGGGGAATCAGAAATTGAAGGTTTCTTGGAACATTTAAATAATTTGGGAGGAGAGTTAATTTTTACAATTGAAAAGGAAACAGAAAATAAGTTACCGTTTCTAGATATTTTGATCCATAGAAATAATAATGAACTAGCATTTTCAATTTACCGTAAACCGACTAGTAACAACCGTTATTTGTCTTTCACATCAAATCACCCGATCCAAGTAAAAAGGGATGTGGTTATTTCTTTAGTGGATAGGGTATTAAAATTAGCATCACCAGGATACATAAGAAATGAACTAATTTTTATTAAGGATATTCTAATAGGTAATGGCTATCAGGAAAAAATGATTTCTCAAATAATTGAAAAGAGGAAAAAAAAGTTGACGGAGCCAAAAATATTAGAAGAAGATGGGTCAAATCAAGAAACAAATTACATAACTTTGCCTTTTGTACCAATTTTATCACAAAAATTAAGAAGAGAATTAAAAAAACATAATATAAATAAAGCATTTAAATCAGGACATAATATAAGCTCGTTGTTAAATAAAGGGAAAGACAAGATACCGAGAAATTTGAAAAAGGGAGTATACAAAATTCCATGTTCTTGTGGAAAATTATATGTGGGTAGAACTCAACAAACTTTAGAAAATAGGCTAGAACAACACAAGAATGCAATAGATTACGCTCTAAAACAAAACAAAACACCAGAAACGTTTGAGTCAGCGGTTGCAGAACATCTTTATAATTTTCCTCATCACAGTATTTTATTTGATCAAACAAAAATAGTAGATACGTCTGTAGGACTTTTACAAAGCTCCAGGGAAATTATAGAAATAAAAAAGATAATATATGGGGGTACTAGTATCAATAGAGATGAAGGGGAAGTTGGGATCAATTCAATTTATAATAATTTAATTAAAATGCAGGCAAGATATTCAACCAATACTGATTTTAATAATATTTCTGAAACGAAAAATGACCTTGCGAACAAAGGTCAGAATGGGTTAAATGATGAGAAAAGTAAACGAACTGCAGCTAAGCTTGCAACAAAACGAATCCATTCAATTTATAATTCATAAAATGGTTGATGAACTTGTGAAATTTAATTAAGGGTTATGGACCGGGGGTTAGTTGACCTTTTATTGTTTTGGTCTAAGTATAAATATATTCTTCATTTTGATAGATTTCAATTTATATACTGGGAGGAGGCGAGTAGAATCAATATAGACATTCAGTACATGGAAATGTTTATTTAATATATCTCCATTTATATACTGAGAGGAGGCCAGTTGAAAGACATTCAGTGCATGTATGTTTTTATTTAATTTGTGATTTTTGTTCTTATTTTTTTTTTTTTTTCTTTCGTTTTTGCTTTTTTTTCTCTTTATTTTTTTAGTATGTTTTTTTGTATTGTATTTTATGTTTTTTTTTTTTTTTTTTTGCTTTATTTATTTTTTTTTTTACATTTTATAAATGCTACCCGGTTTGGGGCCGAAAAATTAGGTGCTTTTTTTCAAAATTAATTTTTTTTTAGTTAACTGCTTGTTAGAAAATTAAAACCCGTTTTTAGTGTTTAAAAAATTTTTTTTGTTTTTAATGGAAAAGCAGTGTGGTCTAAGAAATTATATAGTTTTACCTGATACGTAATATGGTTCATGGTCGAAGAAACAACGATCAAAGGTAACTGTTGTTTTCGTAGACGAAGCTGGGATGAAAATTGCCTGGAGTGTATGGTGAGTACTCTTCGTTGGTTGAGATATGATGAAAATAGATGTTACTATGTTTTAAGGGCAACTCATTGTAATGCTCGATATTCCAAGTGTCAATACACTTCCTGTAATAAAAATAACGAGGCAGAATCACACGTTCTTTGAAGTAAATACTCATAGTACAAATAAGTCACGTATTAATCGGGTACATGAATTTTACGCTATGAGACAGAGTTAAATAAATACACTAATATTAGTATAGAAAACTAAATTTTTATCGTTTTGGTCATAATGAAACGACATAATTCCCATTGGGAAATTCAATACATAGAAGTTTCTTCTAAGTTGTTATAGCCTACCGACGTTATAAAATATTAATTCTTCAACTTTAAGTGTGGTTTCTTATTATACTTTCTAATATACACTACTAAATACACTTTATTTTAACTTCTTTCAACACTTAGTTAATTTTACGTTAATTTTAAGATAATCATTTAAACAGAGTTTATGCTACATGGTTAAAATTGAGGTATAATTTTACAACATATTTCATGCCTGCATTGTTCGCGCACGTCCGTGCTGTTTAAGAAACGCATGTTGCAGCGTCATAACCACACGGTTTTACGTAAACGATACTACAATGAGGGAACAAGACATAACAAGGACGAGTGGAGACCTCTATACCCACTCGTTTTCTAATGCCTTCCCTACTTCTTGGCTTACACGTTTTCTTTGGGTTCTGGGCTTAACTTTTGTATTTCAGCCGTTACCCTGTGTTCTTCTTTAGGTTTTCGTCTTATTATCCCTAGGATTATCCTATAATTACAAGTCGAAAGGGTACTTATGGTCAGGGAGGTTGCGGATACGACACATACGGCCAATAGCATGTTCCACCAGAAATTGGTCGAGAACCATCCGTGTAGCGATAAAAAAAAATTGATATTTGTAGCGATAGAAATTTCTCCGATAGCGCCGTTTATAGCGCTGGAGATTGTGTCAACTAGGCTAGTGCCGCTCTCAATTAATGAGAGAAAATTGAACATGTAGACATATAAATGTGGCCTCTTTTTTTCTCGAGCTATCTGGAGATCAGATTCCTTGGGGAGTGTTTACCTTGGAGACATACGAACTAATTACCTATTATTAGACTAGACGCAGACATATAAATGAAACAAGCACAGGTAAAAAGGCAATAGATTTATTGACATAAATATTTAGGTGTACAGCATTAGGTAACTTCAAATAACAAAAATCGTGACGGAGATGTAAGAGTTTAAGACCTATGTCTCAAAGAACCCGCTTTAAATTTACCAATCATATCAAAAAACACATCTACCCCACTATCAAAACATAGCTTTTCAATCCTGCGCCATGAGGACTGGCTCACCATTGGCCCAAGTGGACCAAGGATGTAAATCTTTCGTCCAATCAATTCTTTTAAATATTTTTGATAATTCAAGCGTTGACACGGTTTTTCTGCCATTTAAACTTCCTTAGAAATATCGTACGTAGCATATTTTTTATTTCTCACTCTCTTAGCGAAATCTTAAGCCTGGATAGTGCTGTTCTTTGTCTGGGGTGATTGCACTTTTTCTCTTTGCTGATTAAGGACTTCATTTTTGAAACTACGTTTAACTTATTTATAGGAAATCGGAATTATCTTTAGAAAGAAGAAACTTTATTTTGGTATTTTAAATACATCGCATTTTGCTCATGGTACATATCACCACTTCCCATTAGTTAATGACGCCCTGTCATAAGTAATTGCTCATTAGTGACAATACACAGTTTTTGCATTGTTTTTCTTATTTTATTCTACATCCCTTTCTAAAATTTATCTCATGGACTAAGATAATTTATAGTTCTAGGTTAATTACTGAACTAAGAATTTTTGTTTCTATACCTAGCTCTGATTACTTTTACATTTCCAACAAGGTTGGGGCTATTCTACTTTTACATTAGTTTTTTTTTGATTTTGCTGTTCATATGACATACTACATTCTACCTACACTACGTTAAATGAATAACATGATAATATTACAACTAATTCTACTTGTGGTACATACTTGAATGATTTATAACATACAATATTGGGTTCATCATAATCACTGATAACATTAAAACACTTTCACTATTGGGATTTTTAAATTGTCCATATTATTAGGAAGTAACATATGTAGATTCACATCTATTCATCACCTTCAAGTCCTTAGTGTACTTCACCCTTCTGTTGTAAATTATTGTCCTTCACTCTTTTTGTCTTGGCAAAAATTTTGAAGCATTTACGTAATGCTTTCTTCATGGAACAGTTCGAGCCTGGTTGTCTTTACACGAAGTTTTCTCTAATATTCAATTGGGAAATAATGCTTCGAACTATAGGTGTTGGCGTATTTCTTCTCAGCATATGATTGTTTAGGATATCTTAAGGCATATAGGGAATGTTTTCTCTCGTTAAAATTGTTCATTTCTGCCTTTTATAAAATTGTTAGCTCATGGCTTGCGCCAATTAGTCTTTGCGGTGATTCCTCGGTTAATCACGGGGTAATTGAAGTTTGGATTTGAAACGGATTGTCCTCATACTATAGTGACTCTTTTAACATATTGTCTTTAACTTGAACTTCAAACATTTTCAAATATCGTTTAACTTCAAATGTCGTTAAATATCGTTTATCTTGTATTAATCGATGGGGTTCTCAGAATTAAACTTCAAATTGTCTCTAACTTCAGCTTCAAATATCTTCAAATATCTTTAAGTATCATTTAACTTTAAATATCGTTAAATATCGTTTATCTTGTATTGATCGATGGGGTTCTCAGAATTAAACTTCAAATTGTCCCTAACTTCAGCTTCAAATATCTTCAAATGTCGTTAAGTATCATTTAACTTCAAATATCGTTAAATATCGTTTATCTTGTATTGATCAATGGGGTTCTCAGCATTTATGTGATTATATAGTTCGTTAAAGCACTTGATACTGAGGTTCAAATATAGTGTTACCTGATACGTAATATGGTTCATGGTCGAAGAAACGACGATCGAAGGTAACTGTTGTTTTCGTAGACGAAGCTGGGATGAAAATTGCCTGGGGTCTATGGTGAGTACTCTTCGTTGGTTGAGATATGATGAAAATAGATGCTACTGGGTCGTATCTGTACTGGGCAACTCATTGTAATGCTCAATAACCAATGTGTCCATTTACTTCCTGTAATAAAAATAACGAGGCAGAATCACACGTTCTTTAAAGTAAATACTCATACAATAATTCACGCATTAATTGGGTTAAAACAACAGTGTTCTCATTGGGAAATTCAATACATGGAAGTTTCTTATAAAATATTAATTCTTTAACTATAAGTATGGTCTCTTATTATACTTTGTAATATACACTACTACATACACTTTATTTTAACTTCTTTCAACACTTAGTTAATTTTACATTAGATTTAAAATAATCATTTAAACAGAGTTTATGCTACATGGTTAATTTTTTTGAGGTCTAATTTTACAACATATTTCATTCCTGCATTGTTCAAGCACGTCCGTGCTGTTTAAGAAACGCATGTTGCAGCGTCGTAACCACACGGTTTTACGTAAACGATACTACAATGGGGTAATAAGACATAACAAGGACGAGTGGTGACCTCTATACCCACTCGTTTTCTAATGTCTTCCCTATTTCTTGGCATAGACGTTCTCATGGGGCTCCGGGTTTAACCTCAGCTGAAATCCAGAGGTGTTCTTCTTTGTTTCCCCGTGTTTTTCTCTTGGATTTCCCGTAATTACAAGTCAACATTGGTGCCTCGTATTCGCCTTTCGAATAAGGTCATTAGATGCAGGATTCCAAGCTTGCCCGCGTAGATTCCAGTTGATGCTTGGCAAAGAATATAAGTGTAATGAAGAACTGACATCAATATCATTTTAGAAGGCTATTGTTTGAGCAAACCCTTCAGCACTAAATAAATAAATATGATATTAGAGTCTTATTAGAATCTGTTAAGCGAGAAAAACCTTCACATTAATGGGGAATTCCTTTTGGGTTTTACTTAGTCGCCATTGGACATACACAGGGTTTCAATCCATGTATCTTAACTGATCAAATGGTTTTAAAATTTTACATATTATTATTGAGATATAGTTCCACATCATCTGTGAAACTCTCCATATAAATGTACCAATAGCCAACTTTAGGTACATATATTTCTCGAGTAAGAAAGACATGAATAAGCAAGCTTGCAGCACATAATTACACTGGTATCCAATATTATGTGTAGGCCTAAAACAATTATAATCTGCACTAGGACAAAATATTTCATATAATTAGACACTTCTGTACTGATAATATCTTGTTTTGGATACTATCAATCTTAGTTAGGGCATGGGTCGATTTTTTTTTTATAGAAAATTCCGCGGGACCTGAGTCAGTATAGGTAAGATATAACGTGACTGACTTGCGAAAATATGTCACAAAAATTAGAGCACAGGATAGGTCATAGATAAACCAATGAAATTAAAGAACATTTTTGTCACATAACTATAGAACAGTGATTTCTGTTATTTTATATGTCATAGATATAAACTAATGAAATTAGATTTTTCGCCAAAGAGCTAAAGACATTAATGTCTTTGTTTCTCTTTGGAAGTAATATTTAACACAGAGCTGTAGGACAGCATACGTCATAGGTATAATATAATGAAATTAAAAAGCTTTTCTCTTTTTTTTTGCCTCGGAGCGTTAAGAAAGTAAATTCTCTGTTTCTCTTTCAAAGAATTCTGATCCAAAAAACGAAAACTTAACTAGCTCACAGAAGTTTCTATTCAACCTTTAAGTATTGTTTTGACTGGCCCTGATTGTCGTAAGAATACTAATTTCTTATACTTAAAGGACTGAGAAATATCCCTTCCTCGGTCGTTTACACAAAAAAAAACTACAAAAAACAAAACATGGCCTTGAGTTACTACCTAGGCTTACCAAAAAACGGGGTTCAACACCACTTGTCGTCCTCAGTAGACCACGAGCTTCCTACCTTTGGTTATTTTCTGCTCCAACCTTTCTATTATCCTTTGAGAGGGCATATAAATAACACTAACAAAAATAACACATCTAAAACTTAATCAAATCCTTAGTAACATAGACTAATTTAGTCTAAGGTGCGCAAAAAAAATCATTTTGTTTCTGTGATAAGGTTTCTGTTCTAGCGTGATAAGCTTTCTAGGCACAATCTATTTGTCGACTAATTGGATAAGGGACTATTGGCTTCACTCTATTTGATTTCTACTATCAGATCGCATTTATCTGATATAAAATCTATCTGATATTCGACTAAACTCTACTGATTTATAATCAGACTAAGCTTGAGGATGATTCGTCATTGAGTAACCATAAGAACGGACCAGAACTATCAATATCTCTCTGTTTGTCTTAGTGTGTGCTTATGTTCTTTGTAAACAAGCATGAACACTGGCTTGTTTTACATCTACATGGCTCTAAAGCAGCCATGGTTTAAAATTCAAATTTTCTTGTTCACTCATTTTGCGGAACTACTTCAGAATTTGAATTTTTTTAACACCATTATTCACGTGAATATCATCTGTGTGGGTCATCTGTGGGCTTACATTCTTTGTAAACAAGCATGAACACTGGCTTGTTTTACATCTGGATGGCTCTAAAGCAGCCATGGTTTAAAAATCAAATTTTCTTGTTCACTCGTTTTGCGGAGCTAATTCAGAATTTGAATTTTCTCTATCACCATTATCCAGATGAAGGTCCTCTGTGTAGGTAAAGGAGACCCTTTTAAGACCTTCCCCGATGCCTTAATTTTCTGTGATTAACGTTTTCTTTCACCGATTTCTCAGCTTCCACTTTTGTTTTCTTACTTATTGTTACTTTTCTCGTTTTTTTTCATCCTTTTCCTCAAGTAATTTAATTTTATATTTATATATCTTTTCCTTCCCTTTGCTTGTGAAACTACATAACTAACCTAGTATTTGTTAGCTTCAACAAAGGTAATTATATTGCTTATTACGTCGTAAAATGCCATATTTTCGAAGCATCTCTACTCCTAAAACACTCGGAAATGGCAGTGTTCGTAGTGCTAGCTACCGCTGGCACCACTTATTGGGGTGTATGTGCGGGGTCACCACTTTTAAAGGCAAAAATGGCGCAAAAAAGGTTGCTATGCCACTTACTCGAATGACGCAAAAAGATTGCTATGCCACTTACTCGAATGGCGCAAAAAGGTTGCTATGCCACTTACTCGAAGGGGAAACCCCTTGTCGGCCCTAATGTTAGTGAGATTTCCGCTCTTACCCCAACGTTTCTGCAAATATCGGGTTCGGTACTCCCTTATTTACAGTATACCCTGTCCCAGGGTATGATAACGCGAACGAGTGGTCAAATAGCCACTTTCTAAAACCAAATGTACCCGCCTTGGGTTACGGCTAGAAAATTTCTACTCTCACCTTGGAGGTAATGATCCTCCCTGTCAATATAATAATGACGGTGCCTTGTAGCTCTATTCCTACCCTGCCTGGATTGCAGAAAATACTACACAGTTTGTAGAAAATACCTTACTTGTATTCTTCCAAAAGGGTCACAAATATAATTAAAGAAACGAAAATAGGTCATTTATCTGAAAGGAAAAGAAACAGGGGTGGAACCCCAACAGTAGCAGTTTTTTATCCTTGAACAATAAGTTTATAGCCTATACCTGTAGTAAGGCTGAATTAGGACCCCATTTGCTACTATTATGCCTCAAATTCTTCTGTTTCTACCAACGTTTCATCGGTCCAGCTAGATTTTTTTTTTTTTACGTATTATCTTTTATTTTATTCTTTCAATTCACGGTACAAATACTTTATTATTTAGTAATATACGGCACTTCTACATTGCATTTATTACTAACACTAAAAAAACTACTAATTATACACTTGCTTCTACTTGTTAAAAACTGGATACTATTTTTTTTCTCATTTTACAATTCTTCATTGAGCCTTTTCTCCATTTTTCTATTGTACCCAACTCTTTGAGAGGATACAAATTTATTTCTAATAGCCAAAGTTCAAGCAAAGCTGCTCGAAGTTTTGCTAATTCTAGCACCGCTAAAAGCGAAGTCCATTTACCTTCCTCCTTTGACAAAGCCATTTCTGTTTCAATATACAATTTTTATTTAGTCAACTCGACCCAGTTTTCCCAACTTCCACCAGTTGAAACTTAAAGAAAATAAAAATATAGTATATATGTATTGGGGGAGGCTATTATCTCCTATGAGATATCTAAAGGGTTTCCTTGTAGTAGCTTAGCGGCAATAGGCCTAATTACTTTACTTATATGTCTGTATCTCTCCAATAATTAAATTTAAATTACAAAGTTTCTATAGCTTAATTAGTTTGTAGTTTTCCTCCAATTTCCGACTCGCGCCATTTGTAGCGTTATAAATTTTGTAGCGAGAGATACAGACATAGAAAATGAAACAAACACCGATAAAAAAGGCAATAGATTTATTGACTTACATATTTAGATGCACAGCAATAGGTCACTTCAAATGACAATAATGGTGACCGAGATGAAAGAGTTTAAGACTTCTATCTCAATGAACCTGCTTCAACTTTACGAATAATCTCAAAAAGCACATCTGCCCCACTATCAGAACATAGCTTTTCAGTCCTGCGCCATGAGGACTGGCTCACCATTGGCCCAAGAAGACCAAGGATGTAAATCTTTCGTCCAATGAATTCTTTTAAATATTTTTGATGATTCAAGCGTTCGCACGGTTTTTTGCCATTTAAACTTCCTTATAAATATCGTACGTAGCATATTTTTTATTTCTCACTCTCTTAGCGAAATCTTAAGCCTGGATAGTGCTGTTCTTTGTCTGGGGTTACTGCACTTTTTCTCTTTGCTGATTAAGGACTTCATTTTTGAAACTACTTTTAACTTAATTATAGGAAATCGGAATTATCTTTAGAAAGAAGGAACTTTATTTTGGTATTTTAAATACATCGCATCTTACTCATGGTACATCCGTATCTATTATCCACATACGTTAATCTTTGGTCTTCATTTGTAAATAGGTGAATCTGCGAATCTAATGCTTCTCTTATTTTTGTAAGCCTTATTGTCCCTTTATTCTTTTCTATTTTTGACCATTTCAAGGTTCTTATTTCCTTGTTTTTTATATTGGGAATAGTGTACGACAGATTGATCGCCTTGAAATTAGTTATTTTGGGACTTATTATCTTTGTTCTCGTGGTAATTAACGGCGTTTGGATGGTTGACTCTTTAGTTACGAGTTGACACCCTTGCTTTATGGTTATCGTACCCACATTTTGTAATAGTAATTCTGTTTTGTAACTTGGGTCTATTCTTTCTTTATTATTGTAACAAGACAAAGTTCCAACAGTTTCTCTTGGAACAGAAAATCATGATAGTGTTCATAAATATGAACAGGATCAGCTCATAATTAGACGCTTCTGTACTGGTAGTTTTTTTTTTTTTGACGACATCAATCTTTGTTAGGACCTTGGTCGATTTTTCATAGAAATGTCACAAACACTGGTTTAATAAAATGAAAAAGTCTGACATAAAATTCATTTATAGTTTTTTATCCAAAACGGAAAAATTTTTCAAAGTTAAAAATATTGTCTGCCATAAAGTAACAAACAAAAAAAAATCAAAAAAAAAACAAATATCTGTAGAGCATAGAATTATCCCCATAACGTGTTGTCCTCTTATTCAGTGTAGTGACTTCTCCTAATTGGCAAATAGCCGTCACAGAATCTTATTTTTGGATCAAGCCATGAATAAGATTAACAGCCTGTAAAATGCTAGAGCAGGCCCCCGTTTTATTTTTCTATTCATTTTAGTATTGAAGCAGTACTCTGTTACTGATTCAGAATTGCTATTGGTCACAAAGATGAGTAGGGCGTGGCCTCTTATGATCTTCATATTATATCTACCAATAAGCTAACTAAAAAAGGAAAGAAAGGTGTGGTCTCTTCTATTCGTCATGTCAATGGCAAAATCTGCTCTCCCCAGTTCGCGTATAAGCTTTCTAAGCCTCACTACACCGATTAAGACGACGCTTTATAAACGCAGTTAATTAAACAGCAGAGATGACAACTCTGATTTTGGTGCAAATTTATCGAATGGCCCAACTTAGTATCTTAAGTTCCCACTTAAGCATGAACAATCAGTTACTAAAAATATTGCCCAACGAAAATGGCCGAATTCTTTTCAATTGTTAGTAATTGTATATTTTAATTGGTACTTATGTATTAAACGTACTCTTTTATATACTGATAAAGAAGTCAAGTTTGGTTAATGCAAATGAAACAAAATAAAATAGGATAAATATATACTAGTTTAGAAACAAATTTGGGCTATATATTTGCGCATTAGAGGGTGGGGGCGCGAAGATCGCGTTGAAACCTAAAAAAAATAGATAATATCCTGGTTTACCAAAAATGACTTCCAATATAAAGATAATTAACTGGGTACTTTATAGGTTATCCGACTGATTAATTCACATTTATAGGGGTATTGTTGATTTTCGTAAGGTAGCTACCGAGTAGGCAGAATGTGCCACACAGGACCTAAAAACACTATTTGTCATCATCGGTAGACCACGATCTTCCTATCATTGGCTATTTTCTGTTCCCACTTTGCTCTCTCATTACCAGTGTTTTGACATCAATCGAATTATTATTTTTTTTTCATCTATATTGACTTTCTTAACTCTACTTGTACACTGTTAGATGTATTATAGTGGATCATAATTTGATTTTCATAAGAGATTTAGAATTTTTCTTTGCATTAATTACGAATATCTCCATCAGTCAGGTTTTTTAACTGTTCTGCCTGATTTTGCTTTTATTTTCTCTGCTGTTTCTTTCGGTTTTTTCTTTTTCGGTTTTTCTAACAAAATAACTTTTTGAATTGTTTTTACAAAAATTATTGCCCTTTTAATCTTGTTTTCTTGGCGTGTGCATCTGCTGAACTCGGTTTTGATTTCCCTATTTCTTTAAGTACTATATTGTCTGATTCACCGTCGGACTGTTCAGAACTGATTTCCGACGAATCCGGATTAGAACTTTTAGAGGTGGCACTTTTTGGGGTATCACCTGCCCTTCCTTTGTAAATTTCTACTCCCCTGGAAGTAGGTTTATTCTCTAAGTCCCCGCCTTGAGTTCTCAACTCAGGGGATTTGAACGATTCTTGAGAGCTTTGGGAGGAATCAATAGTTTTTGTGGGGTTCCTCAACTGTTTGAAGGCCATGTCCTCAGGGGGATGGGGCATTTTTTGCACTAAGCTTTCCCTCCATGAAGTCCACTGTTTAGGTTTGACCTTGGACACAGTTATATCATGATATTGACCTTGCTGGTCATCCTTAGGAGTTTTATTCTCGGGCAATGTACTTTGACTCGTTTTTATGTGAAAATTTATTAAATCCATAGTTTCTCGCAGGTTTGTTTTAGTTGAATCTTTGGGGGGAGTTTTCTTTACGGTGATGCCGGGGGTTTCCACAGCTCTGTTTAATTCCTCCTGTAAGGACAGGGGCCTTTCTATCGGTGTTGTAGGGGAAACCATATCGTCTGGAAATCTTTTGGGGATACATGGGGTCGAAATTCTATCGGGGAAAAATTGGGCTTTTGGAGATATTGTGCTCGCCGTTGTGCCTCTCCTGCGCTCGCCGTTGAATAACTCTTTTGATCTTTTGGTGTTTTTATTTCAGGAAAAAATCCTGGTATTAGGGATTTTTTCTTAGGAATAACTAGATTTTTCATTGCTAAAAATTCTTCAAAGTTTTCCTCATCACTGTCATCTTCAAAATAATCTTGTTTAAAATTCAAAGGTTTTAGCTCTGCTAATCTTGATTTAGGTGGCTCATTTTCCGAATCAGTAGAAGAGGGATGTGATACCCATCTTTCCGGAAATTTGGCTCTTTTTATTCTGCTAACATGTGCCTTGTAAGTTCTTCCGCTATCGGGGTTCTCCATTTTAAAAGTATAATCGTTATCGTACCTTTTGACTATTCTGTACGGTCCAGAATATTTGTTGGAAAGTTTTTTTGCCTTCCTTTTTTGCTTGGTTCTTTAGGTAGACGCAGTCTCCTACTTTGAAATCTATACTCCCCTTGACTTTGGGTTGGTTTCTTAGCTCTTGGTTTATTTTAAAATTTTCCAACTCTTGCCTAACTATTTTATAAGTTTTCCTCATCCTATTTATGAATTCTTGTTTGTAATCTTCCGAGCTATTATAATACTACCGAGATTCAATAATCTCATTATACGGGATTCTAAAGTCACGACCAAAAAGTAAATAAAATGGATTGTCTTTGGTTGTTTCTGAATAAACAGTGTTGATTACGGTAGTTAAATAAGGTAAGAATTGATCCCAGTCGTTCCTATTGCCTTTTGTATAAATACTTAATACGTTCGAGAATATTTTATGCCTATTTTCTATTTTACCATTAGCTTGTGGGTGGTACGGAGCTGTCGCCATTTTCTCTACATTAAGAAAACTCATTAAGTCTTTTGTTACCTTTGAAACAAAATTGCTCCCGTTGTCACTCAAAATTTTATTTGGAACGCCATATTGTAAAAAAATTTTTGCTAAAGCCTTACTGGTGACATAAGCACCTTGATTTTTTAATGCTTTTGCAAATGTAAATCCTGAAAAGTCGTCTATAACCGAAAGAATACAAGTATGGCCTCTGCTAGAGACAGGCAAGCCTCCCCTTGTTCCGTATAGTTCAAATGAGATAATATCGAAGGGGTACTTTGCTACCGGGATCCTTCCCATTGGAGGATTAGGATAAGCTGGGGGGATTTTTCTTAAGTTGCATGCTTCGCATGTACTTACAAATTCTTTAAGTTTTGTCATTGCCGACGGCACGTAAAAATATTGTTTTAATTTTTGGAACGTTTTCATTACTCCTAAATGCCCACCTGTCTCTGAATGAAAATATTCAAATGCAAGCACTATTAAGTTTTGTGGTAATACAGGTATTATAGAAGTTTGGTTTCTTTTTGTCTCAGCAGTCACGATTCTACACAGTATTTCTTCATCAGGATCATAGTAGAAATCATCTATCTCTTTTCTAAGAGTTTTGAATTTATCCGGTAACGCATTGTCATTCACAAAATAATTAATAAGCGCCGAACATATTTCGTCCTTTTTTTGCTTTCTTTTTATATTTTCTAACGACAAGGGACAATAGCTATTCCTATTTTTCCTTACTGCGTTTTTGATTGTGTTTTTCTTACGTCCGTGATTGCTTTTAGTGTTTATGGCTTAAAGTTCATCTTCTTCGGCTTTTGACAGAATATTTTCAGGGTATCCACTCGAAAAGCCACAAACTCTGTGTTGTTTACCTTTTATATGTTTAAATTCGTAATCTAGGTCTTGAATTTTCATAATCCATCTAGCTAGAATGCCCGTGGGGTTTTTAAATGTGCGCAGGTACTGCAAGCTTTTATGGTCTGATCGTAGTATCAATTTTCTACAAATTAAATAATGTTTAAATTTGTCTAAGTGGTGTATTATAGATAATAATTCTAAGTTTGTGGCGGAACAACTACTTTCGCCTTTTGATAAGGTTCTACTCAAATAGCATATAAATTTTTCTATTTGTTTTTATTAGAAGGTCCTTGTAAAGGATCAGGGTTTCCCATGGGCATTATTTGCGATAGAATAGCCCCAATGCCTTTTCAACTAGCATCGGTTGTGACCACAAAACTTTCGTTTTCGAAATTAGGAAGTGATAAAATTGGTTCAGATGTGAGCGCCTTTTTGAGACGGTTTATGGAAGTTTGAGCTTCCTGCGGCCAGGTAATATTTTGGGAGTTCCCTTCAGTTAATTCCGTGAGGGGTTTTGCAATTTGGCGTAATTGCGTACGAATTTTCTAAAGTAGCCAGTAAGACCTAAAATTCCTCTTAATTCTTTCATAGTTCTGGGGGGTTTGAGGTTTTCAACACATTTTATTCTATCAAAGTCTGGGGATATCTCTCTTTGTGTCACTACTACTCCTAAAAATTTAATTTTGTGCTGAAAAAAATTTACTTTCTCAGGCTGGCCTTTTAAATTGCCTTGTCTGAACTTCTCGAACACCTTAGCTAATGTCACTAAGTGTTGTTCAGTGTTTTCCCCCACGCATATGACATCGTCGACAAAATGAATGATATTCTTTAATCCTCTTAACAGGTGCAGTAGGGGTCTACAAAGCGCGCTTGAACTTGTTTTCAATCCAAATGGTACCCTTAAGTATTCATATGAACCACATTCAGTTGCTGAAAATGCAGTTTTATGGACATCTTTTTCGGCTATTTTCACTTGGTGGTAGCCTTGGGTATGGTCCAAAGAAGTAAAAATTTTGTTTTTGCTTGAAATTGAGTCAAGAATTTCATCTATTCTTGGTAGAGGAAATTTATCGCTAACTACTTGTTTATTAAGGGCTCTATAGTCTACTACAAGTCTAAGATCACCATTCTTCTTTGGTACTAATATCACTGGCGTACTATACGGACTTATACTTGGACGTATAATTTAATTTTTTTCTAATTCCTGAATTTTATTTTTTAACCATTCTTTGTGCTTATATGGCACACGATATGGCTGTTTTGCTACGGGATTAACAGTCGTTCAAATTGAATGTTTATAAAATGGTATCAGCCCGATGTCATCTTCAGATGCCGAAAACACATCTTTAAAATTCCATGATAATTCGCATAATTTTTTCTTAAGTTCCAAGTCTGTAATATGATCCATATTAAATTTGTTTAAAAATTGTGATTTAGTTAAAGGATATTTGTTATTTGAAGTTTTAATACCGTTAACTAGAATTCTTTTAGAATTTTCCCATGTATTTTAATCATTCTCCGTTAAAACCTGGATTTGAACTAAACACGTCCCCTTTTTAATAGTAATTGTATAAGTTTCGTGGTTATTGGTTACCCAAATAAAACCTTCTCCTTTGTCATAAGATATAATCTGTTCCTCGCATAGCAGATTTTCGGGTATTTCTGAGGGGTCGCAAACAATATTTCGCATTTGCTAACCACTGGCTCAATCATCTGTGATATTTGAATTTTTTGCATCGTTTTGGGAGGGACTTTTTTCCTTATCGCGAATCCGTAATGTTTCTCTTTATTTTCATTATTTATTAGATTCATACTGCCGCTATGCTGCGCCATTGCGGCCTCCTGTGGCGTCACGTTAGGTTTTACTATGCTTTTCCATAATTCCACTATTTTCTTGATTTCGTTTGACCTGTACTGTCGCATATCTCCTATTTTTATTTTTGCAAATTCAATACATTTATTATTTAAATTTACTTCATCGTCAGAAATTTTGTTTACTGTTATGTTGTTTTCGTATCCTCTGTTACGATTTCTTAAGGTAGAAATTTCTTCCCCCACCTTAGCCGGGTAGACAAGCCTCTCATTTGCTACGTCTAATAGTACGCTGTTAGACCTTAAAAAATTTACGCCTATGATTGCTTCATATGGAAAGTTATCGCATATTATAAAATTTGTCGTAAAGATCCTATCGTCTCTTTTTACGTTTATGAAAATTGAACCTTTTGCGTCTAATTTAAGGCCTATCACACTCGTTAAATTGGGTTCATTATGGTTCTGCTGTCGCCTAATATGGAGAGGCAACATATTAAATACACAAAAGTATATGATACTAATCGTTGCTCCGGAGTCAATCAAAGCCTTAAAATAAACGTTTTCTACACAAAAATCATTAAATATAGGTAACTTGTTATTAATATCACTACAAGACGGCACCACCGTTGTTTTGGACCTATTAAATATTCTGGGCACCCTCGGGGTCCAATTCATATTTCTGAGTGGCCTGAAATGTTTCCCTGAGCATTTATTTCATGTGTCGGTGCCTGTAATAGGTATTCAGACGTATGAGTTTCCGTAGGCATATCTAATTGATTTACGTCAGTATGTCTTCGCCATTTATTATTACGGTAAACTGGATGTTTCATGTCAGTGCCACTTGCTGGCGCTGACTGCCAATGCCGTTGGCTTGCAAAATTTTCATTTCCCATCGGCAAATTTTCGTGATTTCTATATTGCATTCTCGCATTATATTGGCTTTGGCGAGTATTTGGGTTTTCAAATCGGTAATTAATTTGTCTGTTGGGGGGAGGGTTATACAAATTTTGTTGGTACGTGTTGTAAGGTACTGATTGGCGCAATCCGCCCTGGCTTTAGCGCTAGTGCACGACTGGTGCTAAAGTTTGTTCTTCCGAACAAATGGTTGCCGTAATTTTCCGTATTACCAACAGCAATTCTTGGTGTGCGATTGTGGACATAACGGCACTCTCTCGCGATGTGCCCAACACAATTACAATTATAGCACCTTATTATTCTAGGGTTATTTTCATAATTGGATTGTTTGATAGGCTGAAAACGAACTGTTTTCTGCCTAGCGAGTTCTTGCGTTTTATTTCTTTGTGGTATTGGGGAGTTATCCCTTGAAAAAAAAATGGGAACGCCTGATCGCTCTTGAAATTTATGTTTGCATTTGAATCACCTAGGCTATTTATTTTTGCCTTACTGTGATTTGTGACCGTCGTATCGACTTCGATCAATCGCTCTACCTCATGAACTGCGAGATTCAACGTCTGAATATTTTTGGATATTACCACTCTATATAGTTTTGGGGGAAGCCCTTGCAAAAAGGTATTTAGTATGACTTTTTGATAAAGTTACCCCGAACCACTTCCGTATTTTGCCTCTACAGAAATGTGTTTATTATCAATGCATTCTCTTATATTTTGTGAAAAGTCAGGGTTCACTGCTCTGTGTTTCAATTTATTTATGGAACTCGGTTTTATAAATCTATCTTTAAGTACTTTTAACAAGTTATCAACCGTAGTTATTGGCAAGTTGGCGTTATTGCCTATGGTATTTTCAATCTGTTTTAGAAAGGTTAAGGCCTGGCCTTTTAATCGTAGTAGGAGGATGTCGACTAACTCTCCTAGGTCTGTTTTTGTTAGTTGTACAAACTGGGAGAATTGGATATTGAATTCGTCAATATCTGATTGACCCTTGTACTCTGGTATAGATTTCGCTATTTCTATATTTTTCGCGATCAATTTCTGCACTGTTAATAACTCGTTAAGGTCGTCCGGCATATTTTTTTGTGTTTTAATCAACATAAAATAAATTTTTATTTTTTTACTTAATCTATTTTGGGGGAGGCTAGTATCTCCTAAGAGATATTTTAAGGGGTTTCCCTGTCGTAGCTTAGCGGTTATAGGCCTACTCACTTTACTTATATGTTTGTATCTCTCTAATAATTTAATTCAAATTACAAAGTTTATAGCGTAATTAGTTCCAATTTTTCTTCCAATTTCCAGCTGCGCCATTTGTAGCGATGAAAGCTTTAGGGTCGTGGTTATAAATATTGACCGCTTCAAATGTAATATCGTACCTTCAAGCTGAGAACTTGCACTTTATAGGTTCTCCGATAGCGCCGCTTATAGCGCTAAAGATTTTGTCAACTAGGCTAGCGCCACCCTCAATTAGTGGGGGAAAAGAGAGTATGTAGACATATTAATGTGGCCTTTTTTTTCTTGAGCTATCTGGATATCCGATTCCCTGGGAGCGTCCTTGGAGATTTTGCGAACTAATTACCTGTTTTTAGGCTAGATGCAGAAATATAAAATGAAATAAACACAGGTAAAAAAGCAATAGATTTATTGAACCTACATATTTAGGTGAACAGCAGTGGGTCACTCCAAATGACAATAACGGTGACCGAGATACAACATGAAAGAATTTAAGAATTCTATCTGAATGGTCCTGATTCTCCTTTACGAATCTTTTCAAAAAGCACTTCTACCCCACTATCAAACGTAGCTCTTTAGTCTTGCGCTGTAACAACTGGCTCATAATTGGCCCAAGTGGTCCAAGGATGCGTCCAATAATGTTTCTTAACTATTTTTGATGATTTAGGCGTTCACACGGTTCCTATCGTTTAAACGTCCTTAGAAATATTTTGCGTAGCATCTTTTTATTGCTCACTGTCTTAGCGAAATCCAAAGACTGCAGTTTTTTTCTTTGCTGATTAAGGACTTTTTATTTTTGAAACTAGGTTTGACTTAATTAGAGGAAGTCGGAATTATCTTTAGACAGAAGGAACTTTATTTTGGTATTTTAAATATATCGCATTTTGCTCATGGTACATTATGCCCAATGGTTAGGAGACAAATTCACGTTAGGCTTTCCAGGCATGTACAATGTAGGGTTGGGCAATGTAGTTTTGGGCCTTAAACTATGCAACAAAAGCATGGTAAACAGCTAACAGGTGTTGTAACAGGTGTTGGCTTGCAGTTCAATAAGTTGAGTTCTTTAATGCAGACAAAATCCTCTTGACAGCAACCAGCTCTCCTTATCCAGCCAGCAACCTATAAAGAATGAAAAAATGATAAAGAACGAAAAAAACATGATAAAACTACTTCAAATTTACTTCGCAAATGCTTCGTATTTAATTAAATAAAAAAACAAGTTTTTTTTATGCACAATGGTTAGGAGACAAATTCACGTTAGGCTTTCTTTCCAGGCATGTACAATGTAGGGTTGGGCAATGTAGTTTTGGGCCTTAAACTATGCAACAAAAGCATGGTAAACAGCTAACAGGTGTTGTAACAGGTGTTGGCTTGCAGTTCAATACGTTGAGTTATTTAATGCAGACAAAATCCTCTTGACAGCAACCAGCTCTCCTTATCCAGCCAGCAACCTTTAAAGAATCAAAAGATGATAAAGAACGAAAAAAAACATGATAAAACTACTTCACATTTACTTCGCAAATTCTTCGTATTTAATTAAAAAAACCAGTTTTTTTTATGCACAATGGTTAGGAGACAAATTCACGTTAGGCTTTCCAGGCACGTACAATGTAGGGTTGGGGAATGTAGTTTTGGGCCTTAAACTATGCAACAAAAGCATGGTAAACAGCTAACAGGTGTTGTAACAGGTGTTGGCTTGCAGTTCAATACGTTGAGTTCTTTAATGCAGACAAAATCACAAAATCCTCTTGACAGCAACCAGTTCTTCTTATCCAGCCAGCAACCTTTAAAGAGTGAGCAACCTTTAAAGAATGCCAGCAACCAGCAACCTTTAAAGAATGAAAAAATGATAAAGAACGAAAAAAACATGATAAAACTACTTCACATTTACTTCGCAAATGCTTCGTATTTAATTAAAAAAAAAAAAATTTTTTTAACTGAAAGTAAGGAACAACGTTAAAACAACATATACGTATATTCGTAATAAAACGAATATATTAATAAAAGAACAAAAAAAAATTACTTAATTTGTCCTTTCTCGTCTTCCAGCCCCACACTCACCAACTGCCCGCAAGGAGATGCTTCTTTAACCGGTTTTTAAATTTCGGGACACTTTCCGCTTCCCGAATTGAGTCTGGAAAAGTAATCCAGACCACCGTACCCGAGTGCCTTGCCACATGGCTAGAACGAACCTTACTTCTTGGCTCACTTACTAGGTCTCCAGCATTTCTCGTAGCATATCCATGATAAAATAAGTTAAAACGAAAAAAATTACTAAAAACATCAGGCGCTAAACCTTTAAAAATCATAAACAAAGAATTCTCTAATTGAAAACCTACGATTGCAGCAACAGAAAAAAGCACATGTCTCCAAAATATTGAAACTGTATCAAAAATACCATAGCATGCCTAACAGTTGGCCTCGCAGATTTATTTTATTAAATTTGCATTCGTCTAAAATTGCACTTAAAATTACAAGCCCAAATCATACATCCATAATTTATATAGGGCGCAATCAAAGAATGGTATAAAAGAACTAAAATATCAGAAGGTAGAAAATGTTGAAAACGTCTTAAAATCCCAAGGCCACAGGCTACCTTACATGCAACCACATCACCATGTCTTCTCCAGCTGAGGTTCTGATCGAGAATGAATCCTAGGTAACGCACTTCCTTAACCCACTTCAGTACATCACCATTTATTGCTATTTCACTGGGAAGATTTGGGGATACACCGGTCCAACAAAACAGAATATAATTACTCTTTGCCGTGTTAATGCTAAGTAAGCTAATGCCTACAAAGTCACTCAACCCTTGCAGAGCTCTGATTGCTTTCTGGACCCATTCTTCAAGAGTCTTCGCTGCCACAACAAATGCTGTATCGTCGGCAAAAGATGTCATAGACGCACTAGGAATATAGAACCGCATACTGTCAACATACACTAAATACAACAGGGGTCCTAAGACGAAACCCTGGGGAACTCCACAAGAAACAGGGGAAAACTTATAAAACATCTCCCCTAGATTTACCCTAACTAACCTACCATTTAAATACGAACTAAACCAATCCAAACATCTCCCTTTTACACTCAAATCCCTTAATCTATCCAATAAAATACTAAAATCAACGGTATCAAACGCCCCTTTTCAAAAGCTAAATTAATTTTTTCTAAAAGATGTTGTACAGCACGCGAAGTCGAATGGCCCTTCCGGAATCCAAACTGCCCATCATACAATGCATGCAGGCTCGTGGTGTGATTATAAAGTCTTCCATGGATAACTTTTTCATACACTTTCGAAACACTGGCAAAATAGAAATAGGCCTCCAGTTTGATATATCCATTTGAGTGCCCCCTTTGTGGAGAGGGAGAATCTTCGCTGTTTTCAATAATTTTGGAAATAATCCCTTCTCCATTGACAAATTTAATAGGTGCACGAGCACAGGAAGAATATACACCAGAATTGTTCGAATAGTCTTCAGGTTACCACCATCTAAAGCGGGGCTCCTACGGCGTCAATAAAGTTAATAAAGCTGTCCATAAAGTTAATAAACAGTTTTCCTCTCATAACTTTATTGACTTTATGGTTGTCGGAAAGAAGTTAAACTTTATTTAACATTTTCAATAAAGTCCGGAAAGTTTAGCCAATAGGAGAAGACTTGTGGAAAATTTCAATTCAGCTAAAAGAAGCTAATTAGATAGCCAGTCTTGAACTTTTTTCTCTAGCCTGTGGAACATTGATATGTGGAACATTGAAGGAGAAGACTTACTTATTTCACTAGTGAGAAATAAACCTTTAATGTACAGTTCCTCACAAGGGGAACTTATGTTCCCCTTGTGACAAAATTTGTGTTGAAAACGCATTCAAGTAAATAAGTGAAATAATGTGTCAGGAATTAGGTCCTGATTTTTATCTGTGAGCCGTCTTTAGTAAATTTTAAAGTAAAAACAACATCTATCTTGAGACTAACTTATTAAATTGAAAAATTTATCAAAAACTAATGGCAGATATATTCACGAATGAACGTGTGAAGAATTCAAATTAATTGCTTCAAAAAATTTCCATAAAGTCAGGAATATAAAATTCATGTGCAAGCGCGACGAACTTTACGGTATGTAACTTTGCGGAATACTTTATTAACTTTATTGACGCCGTGGGAGCCCCGCTTAACCCGGCACTGTTGGATCCAATCGAGCTGATGATCTTTGTTAATTCATGAGTCACAGGGACGAAATTCCATTTCCGTTCCCTCGTCCCTCCCATCAGCACACGAGTTGCTACCAACAAGAGCTTGAGAATTTCTAGTTTCCGCTTGTATCTTCGTTCGAATGTTACTAAAATAATCAGCAAACTTGTCACACAGCTCTTGTCTATCCTCTACAACCACTACTTCGATTTCAATTCGAGGGTCTAGAGTTCTCCGACGCCCGCTAACCAGTTCATTAATAAATAACTTTCCAAGTTCTTTTCAGATCTGCTTTATTTCCCTCAAAAAAGTGCCGAGTAATATTGTTTCTTTTTTTTCCTTTTCAGTGAGTTCGCCATATTCCGAAGCTGTTTAAAATGAGCATTATCTTCCTCCTTTGAAGATCTCAGATAATCCTAAAACGCACTGTCACGCTGTTCAAATAAGTTAACTAGCTCTTCATCGGCCCATGGTTTTCTCGGCATATTTGGTCTCTGTCTGAGTGTCTTCAGCGGACAAGTTTTGTCAAATATAGTAGTTATGATGCTACTAAATTGCTCAAAAGCATCACAGGGGTCAATCTGGTTCAATACAGATTCAAAACATGTTGCACTTATTTCTTCTTTAAACTTCCGAATGTTTTCAGGCTTAATCTCTCGAACAATTTTTTTTGCTTTTCTAGCGTGACACTTGTAAATCTAAACTAAATACCACTGGAAAATTATCAGATGCTGAATTCACAGCAATATTAGAAAACGCCTTTCGGATATACTTTGAAGAGACAAACACATTGTCAATCAGGGTAGCACAGTGGTCAGTGATCCTAGAAGGAATTGTCAGAGTGGGAAAAAGATCATTAGAAACCATAAAATTTTAAAAATCTAAGTTAAAACTACCTGTAGATAAAAGATCAAAATTAAAATCACCCATACATATTAATTCTTGCTGCGACTTCTGAACTATCATTAGAAGACTATGGAAACCTTCTGTGAATTCCCCATACGACGCACTTGGAGGTTTATAAACTACTGATAGGATAATTTTTCTCACACCAAGCCTCATACCAAACTCAATTTCAATAGAAAATGTTTCTATCTTATCTTCTTTCCAGACATCAAAATCCTCCCTGGGCTTCCATTTAAGTGAATCACTTACTATCAAACCGAATCCGCCGTGGTTCATTGAAGCTCTACTCCTCGTGTTAAGCTGATAGCCCGGAAAATTAAAAGACGAGAGAGGACTATCCTTACTCAAAAATGTTTCAAAAAGAGCCATAACATGGAAATTCCGACATTTCAAAAGAAAATCAAATATCTCATCATACGAAGAAGTAAGGTGGCAGTTCCACGAACACGCATTAAAACCAGCATTTTGCATAATTCCAAGATAAGAAGAATCAGAATATTTACTAAACTGCAAAGGTCTATAACTCACTGCAGACTCTTCATTCACCAAATCCGAAAGGAAACAACTATCAATATCAAACGGGCAACTTTCCAAATGGCTCAGCCTTGTTGTGGTACCGATTGGTACATCACACATATTTATATCTAATAAACACTTTCATAACTTTCATTGTGAAAAAAAAGTAAAAAAATAATAATAAATGAATAAATAAAAATAAAAAAAAGGGCAGCTGAGCTCTCGGAACAGATAAATAATAATAAATGAAAAGAGAACAAAACATTGACAAACAATAAACCAAAACTACAAAATTACCACAAGCAACTAAAAGCACCCCGCCAGTGATCGAGTCCTGCAAGCAATGGTATCTGTTGGGAGTTTTGCAAGAATTAACCCATGATCAGACCAAACATTTCGCACTCAAAAACAATCCCTAGCCGTATTCAGAATGTCCTAATGGCGTTTCGTTAGGGCCTCAGAGACTAAAATGCCAGACTTAGCAAGTTTAGTTTTGCTCTTGAAAACTTTCTTTGCCATTTCACTGCTTCTCAATTTCACAAAAACCAGTGCAACATCTATTTGGCCTTGTGCAGTAGAATTATTTAAATGGTAGCGGTAATACTCTGAATGTCATTTTGCGAAAAACCGGTGACTCCCATTTTCTGTGTTATGATATTCATTGTTGTTGCTTTCAAATATTCACCCGGTAACTGCTTCACACCATTGAAAACTATGCTATCTAGAAGGTTTTCTTGTTCAAAATCATCTATTCTATTTTCGATCTGTTCCATGCGATTTTCCAACCCTTGAACTTCTGCTTTCAAACTTTTGTATGACACTGTAATATGCTCTGAAACTTTGGTGTAAACTCAAGGGACACTGAGGCATAGATTTCACTAATTATCATCTCGCACGATTGCTTTACGGAATCCCCATTTTTCTGTTGTTTATCCCCGCACTTTTCGTGCTAAAACCTTCTCCATAATTAATTCCATCATTGATTTTTGCGTTCTTGCAATCTCATCCTCGCTAGCAACAATTCTCCCCAACAGCTGAGATGACGAGCTCGCTGGATCGCTGATTTCAAGCGCAGCGTATGATTTGCTTTGTTTGCAGATTTCGGGAAATTTTTTAGTTTCGTCAAACGCAAGCTTTGCTCCTTTTCCCGTTTTTTGCGACTCTTCCTTTATATTATCTTCATACGATACTAAACTTTTTTCAGTGAACCTAATTTCCTTGTGATCTCTGTAGCAGAAACAATGAAGTTTTCTCAGCCTTTGCTATCTTTAACGATCTATAGGACTCTGACTGAACATAACAGGAATTCTTGAAAACAAGTTAGGATTAAATCAATCTGTTTAACCGGCATCGTGAAGACAGAAACGAGAAAAAATCCAAAATCACTTATCTTTTACTGAGCAGGCCCACGGATGGTTTTGGCGATCACCTTCGTGGCTAGTGGCCCGATGGACCGTGGAGACTTGCAAACGTTTATTCCATTGTACTCTGGTATCCACAGCAACAGTTATAATATTATCCAATTATCCGATTATCCAAACCAATTTGTTCACTGCTCTATACAGTATTGTACACGATTTCACTTGTTAAGTATTGAAATAAATATCCAAACAATAATCCTCTTTGAAAACCTATATTCATATTTTTTTTATTCTTATATTTTTTTATATATTTCTTGTTGCTCATTCTCAGACAAAACTACTATAGACAAATCTCTCACTGCTTGAAACTCAACACACTTGTTCAAATGTTCCTTTTCAAGCCGGAAAAAATTCCACACAAACCACCTAAAAACCTCCAAAGTGCCAATTACAGTGGTAATGACTTCTTTTTGAACCAAATTGTTCTCACTGAGGGATATAGAAATTGCCCAGGAGAACCTCAGGACAAAATCTTGTATGATGGCAACATAATAGATCCACTTATTCAGGCTTTATTGTTTTATTTCATTTATCATTTTTATTTATCGAATCTATTGTGTATATTTTAAGTGTTGATTTTCTGTTTTCTTTTATTTGACTACTTGCTGTTTACTGTTTAACAGAAAATGAAAATCATTATTTATGATAGCACTAATTAAGTACTAGATTTTGAACCCAATGATAATTGCAAAAAGGCAACAAGAACTGAATAAGAGGAATTGAAAAAGAAATTACATATAACCAAATCAGTTTATAATAGTTTTAAACAAAAAGGTTGATCAGTACCAAAAATTTATTGTTTAACCAAAAGTCATAATCAAAGGTGCCCAACTCTATCCCTTTCAATCAATCAATCCAACAATTATTACCTACTCAAGAGAAAAAAGAGTGGAGTAAAAAACAAAAAGAAAACAAAAGGAAATACACTGAAAAATTCAAAATATATATAAAAGTATATTGACATCACATTAACCGGTATAAAATTAGGTGGAAGATCACTTAAACTAAAAAAATAAACTAATTGATCATAAAGACCAATGCAGCAAGATATTCGCTTGTACATTCTCCCAAAAAGGACGGGTAGGGCAGACGGGCCATCATTAACTGACAAATTATTGATGAGGTACCGAATTCGGGTGCACCTAGGGAGGCACATCAAAAATTTTACAAATTTAAAATAATAATCCGCAATAACTAATTACCCTAATAAGGTGGGATACATTGAAATGCCTTTCCTTTGTTATAACTTAGGCCTGTTTAATGATCTTTTTCCATCTTTCTCTCTTGATTTTCAGCTTTTATTTCGTCCTTTTGTTATTATTAGCTCTTTTTATCCTGTATTTGACCATATTTTTATAACACTATTCTAACAATTTATTTTATTTTCATCATGTTTATGTATAATAAATGGTTATTCATTTTATTTCCTTAAATTTTTTACCTAATATCTTAATTTTTTTTCAAGGAAAGCTACTGTTCTAGGCTAATTTAAATATTTTTTTTTAAATTGTTTATGTAATAAGTATTTCCCCCACTTCATGTGGCCTGATTGATCTTAAATTTATCAAATGCGTTGATTTTTGTTGAAAAAACGTTTTAATGGGTTCTGACTTTTCCAAAACCTCTCCCATCTTATTCAGCTAACTTTAGACTAAGTCTCATATCTACAAAGAAAATGTAAGATAGATAGATATATATTTATTGCAAAACAAAAGCCTCTTTGGGCCATGGCAAAAACAAACACAGTTGCATATAAAGTAAGTAAAAAAAAGTAAAATAAAAAAATACCCGTTTTGTACCCTCAAGCTGTAATGTTACAATCTGTTTCAAAATAGAGTGAAGGAATTTGTTTGATGGAGAGAATATACGATAGAATTTCACCTTGAAGGTTGACAAAACATCAGTACCTTTTGCCTTAAAAAGTCCAATTTTCTAAGCCTTTGTCCAGGGTATGGAACTTCTTACTATTGATTTCTGAATGGTCAAAAGAAGAAAATAATCTGACAAATCAAAAGTCTTAGGAGTGAGACTTAAGATTTACCTTGAAACAAAACATAAAATAAAGCAGAGATGATTAGCTTGTACTAGGGGTCTGCACAAAGTTTTCGCGCTTTGTTATGGCCGTTGGCCCTGATTACCAGATAAATATCCCTTTTTGTTTCTTTTGCTATATTGAATTATTCACACTAAGGAACTTTCTGGTTCACCCACTCCTTTTTACTTCGTAGTCTTCGTTTTTCCCGTTGGGTGCGATATATTCTCGCAGGCGGGCTAATTAGTTGGATATTTCTCGAGGATATAGAAGCAAGCAAAGCTTATTCATTTGGAGGTCGCTAATTACGACTCAAATCAATATATACAAGCTTACCACTTGCCAACTGATTTGGCCTGGCTTCAAAATCGGCTACGTAATTTTTTTCCTTACTGACATATTGGCGTTTTTGGGGATTTTAAAAATCTAAAAAATTAATAACTTTAACGAAGAATTTATATATTTTCAGGGGACTGGCCCAAATAAACCCCTGCCTTTGATCCTAAGTAAATCAAACTGTGTTTATCATAAATACAAAATGAGTGTTAATGCAAGTTATATGCCCTAAACTAAAAACTATTCTAACAAAATTTGAATTCATTTACATTAAGAAAATTCCTACCTATTGGTTTTCAGAGTAGCTTCTTAGGTTATGTTATCAAAATCATAGTACATATAAGTCATTGGACTCATAGAAAATGGTAGGCCTGCCAATTTTAGCTTAAAAAGAATATGACTTCCAAAACAAAACAAAAAAATAGAAAATGGTACAAAATAAAACAAAAATTTTCTTGCAGACTTGGTTGATTTTGGTTATTAAGTTTCTGTCTCATCACAAAGCCACGCCGTCACTCCTTTTATATTGAACAAAGTTTTATATATAAAAAAAAAACAGTTTTGCATATCCTAGAGCTCTTCTTGGCTTTATATCAAAACATCAGATATATCCACTACCTTTGACTGCATCACCCATGATAGAAAATCTTTTTTTTTTATTTAATCAGATAATCGCTCATTGATATCAGCGGCCATTATTTTCAAACAACTCATAATGACAAATACAGCAGCATCAATCATCTCACATCTTCTTGGCCAACAAAACTGGTCAAAATTTTTCAAAAATGTTTTTTTGACATACCTCAATAAATGTAACAAAGCCAAATTAGTTCGTCTTTGCATCCAAAAGAGTTTTGCTTGATCCTTGAAGCTTTTTATTAAACAGACATAATGTTTCAAAAATATCTGTCAAATAACTGACAAATGCTTTACCACCAGTTTCCCGTACAATGGTTAAAACTAAAATTAGGAATGGATTACATTACTTAAGTACTATGACCCCATTCAACACACATAGACTCTAGATGACATGCATTGCATAAAAGCAGTGCCTCCACTTCAACCCATTTGTCGGAGATCTACAGAATTCCCAATGTATCTCACAACAAATTATCCGCTCAGTTCAAAGTCCATCGTTAAAGAACTGCTGAACGTGGTACTTATTCTTATTACTAGCAGTTTGCTGATTTAGTTTGAAAGAGATTAAATACCTGTCGTGATAGTTCAAGCCCAACAGATCTTAACAATGGCTTTAGGATGAAAGAAAGAGCCACTGTAGCCATTGGGGCAGCAGTTGATAATATATCGCTGATCAATCTATTTTTGTGAAAATTGTAAATCAACAAAACCGTGATAGAATCATACAAAAGGCCAAAACCTCCTCCAAAAAATAGCCCGTGCTTGAGATGAAACATTCCAAACTAAAAAGATGTAGTGTTTTATAAATTATACAAACTATCTTCGTTACAGCAACATTAAAAAGTGTGCTCATGTAGTGTGCTCAACTTCTCCCTCAATACATTTCTTCGATTTGTAATGAAGTAACAAAAAGGTATACTAACAAATTTTTGGTCATGTCTATCAAGTTATTTTCTTAACAACCCCCTCCCCCCCTAAAAAAACAAAAATCCTGAATATGGTCTTGTGTTCGCCCAAGATTGTATCTTTTCTAATTAAAAAAAACCTTAGATCTTCACACCTATTGGTCAATCATAAATTTTTACGCTTCAAAGATGAACAGTGTTCAACTCGATAAATTAAGAATGAGATACATAAGTGGTATTGTTATCGTGTATAATTTTGATTTTATTCACAAGTGACCCAAATATGACCCAAACACATCATCAAACGCGAACAAAAATTGTACTCATTCCCGTTAAATACAAACTTTGTATACTACTTAGGAAGCAGGAAAAAAGCTTAAAGAAATAAAATTGAAAGAGAGAAAGAGTAGAGGGAGAGAGAAATTAAGAAAGAGATACAATTTTCAGGTTTTGGGAAGGGGGGATCTTTTAAAAAAGTGTGTATAATCAAGCATCAGTAGGACTGATATTTTTACAAGGGGTATGCGAAACTTAGATTTATTTAAATATCGACGGAGACTATACTGCCTTTCCATCAAAAATCTAAACAACAGATAGAAACTATTCTATTTCACTTGAATGAATTGCCTCGTTTTATCTCATTGTATATATAAGTGTTGGCTGAACTTGGTTGAACTGAGGACTGATTTAAAAACATTTTTAGTTTTAAAGGTCGTACTTTAATGTATATTTTATTATATATTTATTTTTGTTTTGCTGAGGACGGCACTTGGATATAGGATCTAAATTTTCATTTGAGGTTAGAGTTCTATTGTCTTACAAAAAAATCCCCAATGGATCTACCTGTTGTTTGTGCTAATTGGAGATGTATTTTTTTTTTCAGTTACAATTAATTTTTTTTATAATAATATTTCAACATAACCTACATCAAGACTTATGCACTTTCACATGCAATGCTTTCACCCTTTTCATTATTTTTGAATCTGCATACCTTCTTATGAGCCATGTTTTGTCTACGTATTTTCCTTCATCATTGCTATTAAAATAGATACCCTTTAACTTTCAACCCTTCTTTAAGTTTTGGGAATACAAAAAAAGGTCAGATGGGGCTATATTCGGACTTAAAGATAGATGACGCAGTAATTCACACCATGATTCTCTCAAACCTTCTTTTATAACGCGTGAAAAACGCACCATTCCGATGTCAAGAACGAAGAGGGTCAACGATGGCGCTCTTCTGTACACTTTTTAGATAATTATGCCTTCAATTTCCTCTAAATTTCTACACAAACGCCTTCTGGGACAGTTTATCAACCTTCTAACAAGTTAACAGTACAACCTCTTCAGGGTTCCAGATAACGGTTACAATTATCTTGTTGATATAAATTTTGCTTGTTTTTAAATACCTTTTGTATCAGGTTTTCCATAACTTTTTGGGGGGTTTTGCGGGTAATTATGGGGAGAGAATTCACCCTTTTTCCACCTTCTTTAGTTGAGTTGGTCTTAATGGGCCTTTTTTTATTTTCACCTGCAACTTTTTTTGTTTTTCTGGTATAGGGCTTAATTATTTAAGGATTTCTTGGGAGATGGCCAAAGCAGAAGCTTAAACCAGAATGTGATGAAGGAGGAGTGGTTATCAGTGTCCCTGCCTCAGACAGTAGTAATAGTTTTAGAATAGGCTTATGTTACCTTATACTCAGATGCCAAATAAGCCGATGTTGCAATGCCACATCAGGCCATCAAACTTCCCAGCATGGCTGTTAATTTTGGACCTCTGTTGTCTGTGAGCATTCGAGCCATTTGGAGGATAATTAACGAAATACCAGTTGAACACGAAGTAACAAAAGCTAGAAAATATCCCTGTGTGACTAATATACTTTAGAAGTTACAGGATTTTTTTTTGTACCACTTGGGAACTTTTTCAATTTGTTTTTTATATTATCCACGAATGCAATTTAGCTCCGTCGAGCTGTTTTTCATTGTATTCCTGGAAACGTTGTTCAAATGAATGTCTAGCTAGAATAAAAGGCCAGGAAACTGTGTCTATACTTTGCAGCAGTGTTACCAGATACCTGGTATGACATAGGCCATCCATGCAAGTGAAAATTTATCAAAGAGTTATTTTCGAGCAGAAATCTGCCAAAAGTGCCGTTTTTCAAAAAATTTACTTTAAAAAAGATAAATAGAATAAAATGTTAGATAAATAAAATAAAATGTTAAAATAAATGCTAAAATAAATGTTAGCGCGCTTCATAAATAAAACTTATAATTATTTGTAAACAAATAATACGTATAAGAGAAGTAACAATTGTAAGTCTTCAATTTTTCATAACTTTGGTTTATAAGGCTGTTCCTGATTCTTCCCTATACAACCTCTCCACGTCTCTCCCTTAGAACTAATAAAGTATTTACGTGAAAGATCTGTGAGAACTGGGATATTTTGGCGTTAAAAAAACCCTTTGAGGTATCTCCCTCCCTCACTAAGTACAAAAGATATTCATCTTTTGATATTTCAAAAGATATTTCATCAGATATTTCATCCGATAAACCATCAGATTGTAGAAGTTTAATTGCCTTTTTAGCATTTAAAATTTGTTCATTGCTTGCAGATAGAATTTGTTATTGGGAATTGAGAATACGGGCATTTATCGCTGGGGTATTTTCAGTGGGGAAAAAATATTTTGGAATATTTACCCTGAAATCTTTTGCATAATTCTTTTTATTTGTCTTTCTTCCTCTTTGTATGGACAAAGAGGTATCTTCCTCTTTGTATCTTCCTCTTTTAAATATGGAGAGAACTTTACCTTGGAATTGTCCAGGGGAAATTTTCAGCAGGGATCAAATTGTCTGTCAAGGTTTTCCTTTGAAAAAAATGTGGTTAATGTCCACAAAGATGCTGCAAGGTGAGCTTCCTTCTTACTGCACATATGTATTTCTGGCGTTGATTTTAATTAATTAAAAAAACTTTTTCCACAAAATAAGTTTTAAAAAAAAAGTAAAGAACTCCATTAAATCAAAAATGAACAAAAATAGAATCAAATAATCTACCAATCATAAAAGTACCACAAATCACTATCAATAAAAAAATGAAACCCAAAACGAACGGAAATGAAAATAAATAACCGACTCAAACTCAAAATGAGCAGAAATTAATATGAGTAGGGTTCAAAACCTAAGTTTAATACGCATATGCTAATATTTATTCATTAAAATCTCAATTAATTTTTGATTTCCTAAGGTTATAAAAGGGAAAACATTTATAAGAATTTTTTCAGTAAGTACAAATTATATTCTGGCTTTTAGAAAACATAGGGGTTTTGATCCCTACTCATATTAATTTCTGCTCGTTTTAGGTTTGACTCTTATTTACTTTAATTTCTGTTTGTTTTGGGTTTCATTTATTTATTGGTTCTGATTTGTATTAGTTGTATGCTTGGTAGAGTATTTTATTCTATTTTTGTTTGCTTGGTAGATAATTTGATTCTATTTTTGTTCATTTTTGGTTTAATCGAGTTCTTTACTTTTTTTGAAAAGCTTATTTTGTGGAAAAAGTTTTTTTTTAATTAATTTCTTTTCGTTTTATATTGACATAGTCTTTATAAGGGGGAAAAAAAATGATAGTTCGAATCTTTCCGGTTTTCCTTTAAGAATTTATAGTTTTGCCTGCTATTTAAATGCTAGAGAAACTTTTTCATCAATTTTTAACAACAAAACTCTTTTGAAAATCATGACACAAGTAATAGTGTTTAATTTAGTCACATACATCCTCTAGTTGACCTGATAAACGAAAGTTAATAACATTCGCAAAAATTATATCTATGCTCATTCACAGCCTGGATACAATTACGCTATCTTGATTTAGTAAACTTTTAAAAGCAGAAGTGGTGATAGAAGTAGCCCCGAAAATTTGGACAACCCTCAATCGTTTTTGGTATATTGCTGGGATGTCTTATTGGCAACCAATACACAAACACTGTGTTTTGATTTAGTTTTAAAGTAACATCTAGCTTTTAAGCATAATGGACAAATTACATAACTGTGGGGGTTGACCTACCCAATATTCCTAGATATATAGTTACTACACCATTCAGCTATGCTGGACACAATGGATGTCTTAAAATTTTGATTGGAAGTATCTGGAAAATTATGAGCTAAAGAGGAGGGCTGATTGCTCTCCAATCATTTTTGACTCTTAAGAGGGCCCTATAACATTTAATTTTCAATAAAATTAGCTCCTTCAAAAAGTCAATGATATTACATGCTATGATGGAGCATTGCTGCCTGTGTCCTTCTATGCCCTTTTAATATCTGCATGGATATAGGTTTTTCGTTTTACTGAAACTCCTCCCAAACGTTCCCTAAAAGTTTCAACTTAATACCATTAGTATCGTTAGTTACAGTATCCGTAGAAGCAACATTAAATGAATACACACAGTGTCTTCTGGCTCAAAATGCACAACCTATGAAGGTATGAAGGTGAAATTTTCAGAGAATATTTCTGTTGTACGGATGACAACCTGCCATCCGTATGCAGGTTGTCAAAAGGGCCTATCAGCAATATCTTAGGAACAGTTTTGTGTGTGAAATTCAAACTTACAACGCTTATTGTGGGGGATGTTGAACTAACCAAAAGACAATATCTGCATCGTAATACTAATGTTTCTACTCCTACAACTACTATTATTGCTACTACTACTTCTGCTACTAAAGCAAAGACTACTACTATTAACTGTAGTCCTACTGCTACTACTATATTCACTGGTGCTACTACTACAACTAATAAACATAACGGTATTAAGGCGAAAATTTTGGGCAATATCGTAACGGTATTGAAATAAATCGAAACACACTATGTCCAAATAGGTCGTCAAGAGGATGTATCAGCTATGCTTCTGGACTGGTTGAAGGTATTCAGTTAAAAATTTCATCGTGTGTTGAAGGGGATGTTGAAAAAAAAAGTGCTATTTGCATACTACTACTAATGCTACTACTGCTACTACACCTATTGCTCGGCATAATTACTGAACCTTTCCACAATGTTGAAAAAATTGATGTCTCTTTACTTTGTTTAAATATTTTTTGTATGGTAAATGATGGGCGTGGGGGGTGAGGGAGGTTTCTCTCAAATCACTTTGACTATTAAAAAGGGCACTATAACTTCCAATTTAATTTGAGACCCATCTGAATTTAATACGACCACCCATTCCATAAAAACCATATATGCCCCCAGGGCATGACTTAAAACCCTTGCCTCAGGGCTCTGGGGGTTTGTGTCAACCCTGGAAGCATTGTAATATATTCTTTGGACTATATTAAACAAAATTGCAATCGCACAGTTCCAATAAATGCGTTTGGTGAAAAAATGGGTAGTTGGGTAAGGGGGGGGGGTTATACTTGACCTCCATTATTATTGACCCTTAAAAAGAAACTAGAACTTCCAATTTCAATCAAATGAACCACATCTGAAGCTTATACAACCATCCCTTCGATAAGAACCTTAAATGCGATAAGAACCGTAGCTGCAGTCTGATTACTTTGACTCTTAAAAAGGGCAATAGAACTTATGATTACCAATCCAATAAGTCCCCTACAAAGAATATACGACAACTCTTTTTATATAAACCTTATATTCCCCAAGGGTATAACTTACTACCCTTTTCCTGAGAGCTGTAGGGGGAGGGTTGGTCCTCAAAGACGTAATTTCCGAAACCTTCAACTACCATGAATAAAATCGTTATCTCCAAATTTAAGGCAAATGCTGAGCGTGGAGGGGGGGGGGCTGTTTGCTCTCAAATAACTTTGACTCTTAAAAAGGGCACTATATATTCCAATTTCCAATCAAATAAGCCCCACCTGATGTTTATACGACCGCCCATTCAATCAAAACCTTATATACCCTCATAAAATAACTTACGACCCTTTCCCCAGGGCGCAATGACTATCTCAAAGTTTCTATTATATAAATTTCGGGACAATACGACGTGTGTGTTTGGGGGGGAGGAGGGGGGGGGGAGCCCTCCGATCACTTTGATTCTTAAAAAAGAGCACTAGAGCGTCTGATTACCAACCCAAAGAGCCCCCTCGGAAGTTTATATGACCACGCTTTCTATAAAAAAAAACCTTATATACCCCCAGGGCATAACTTACAACCTTAGGCCTGAGGGCTGTGAGGGGTTGTCATACTAAGACAAAATTTCCTGACTCTTCAACTACGTTCAACAAAATGACTATATTAAAATGTTGATAAGAAGTGTTGGATAAAATGATGGGCAGGGGGAGACATTCACCCTCCGATCGCTTTTGACTATCAATAGATATATAGATAGATAAGATTTATTCTTCATTAAATACACATACAATATGACATGTAACTATTCCCACAAAGGCTAATTGGCATGTAAAAAGGGGGAAATAAAAATGAGTTATTTACTCAGTGATGAAAAACAAAACGAAATTTTAAATGATCACCTACAACCATTATTCAATTAAAATTATCCCAGATTTTGAGGCCAAACACAAATATAAGGTTACCGAAATTTGCTCCAGACCAGTAGCAGATAAAGGCTTATTGGAATTCAGAAATTGGATAACAAGCAAAACTTGGAGCGAAATTATTAATGCAGAAGATGTTAATGACAAAGTCTTACGACCCCATGGACTCCTAACTAAACACTACATTGGATCATTCCCGGTAAAAAAAAGACCAAAAAATGTTCCACCGACACACTGTTCTTCAATCATAACCTTAAAAAAATAATTCTGGAAAAAATTAAATGCCTTAAAGAAGGAAAAATTCTAGAGGCCAACAAATTAAGGAAAAAGTTAAAGATCCAACTTCTTAAGGCTGCATCAAATTTCTACAAAAACAAAATAAATCACTTGTACAGTACAAATCCAAAAAAAAGTATGAGGAAATAAAAGTTATTTGTGACAAAGAACCTAAACAACTAAATTTTAACCTACTCACAGACAGAAGAGCAAAAAGGTGAAGAAAAGAAAATATAAATAAAACTATAGAAAAAGTATAAATACATAGAATAAATAGACTAAACTAATTAAATAGATTAAATATACTCCAAAATAATAATAATAATAATAAAATACATAGATAAAAATAACTTCTAAGAAGCTAAAGAATTTGTAACAATTTTTTTAAACGAACTGATTGAACTGACTGATTGAGAGGATTAAAATCTGACCTTATACAAGGAGTAAATGGAACTTGAACATGAGTTGTCATATTGCAAAGATTATAATTATTTTTATCAGAGGTAATAGATAGCAGAACACTTGGGGGCGGGGGAAGGTCACAATGAAGCTGAGAAAAAGTAAAACATGCACATCAAAGAATGTATAGTGACTCAAGATCAAATAATGGGATAACAAATGAACGATTAGTTTCCTGAATGAGGTTTCTAGCTTTATTGTAAACCTTAAAAAGTGGTTTTAACAGTGAAGGAAAGGTTGAAATCCACACTATTGGACAGTAAGAGACGTAAGATTGGATCAAGCAGTGAAAAAAGATTTTCAAAATTGATTCAGGAAAAGTATATTTAAGTTTCCTTAAAATACCGAGACTCTTGCATATCTTCATTGTAATAAAATCAATGTGATGTTTCAAAGATAGGTTTTCATCAACATCAACAACCGAAACGAACATATCGGTCTTCAGATCTGTGAATTATGCCATTTGGCTGGTGAATTCCTGATAACTGGGGATAAGCCCGAGAAACACACGAAAAAATAAAAAAAACTGTACTTAGAAAAATATAGGGTAAGATAATTACCATCATACCACAAAATTACTCTCTCAGACAAACTTTCCAAATTTTATTGAAGCTCTGATTCGCAGTTCCCCGAAGTGCCAAGTCTGACGTCATCAGCAAAAACGTCATTGCAACAAATTCTTTTCATATCTTAAGTTCCGAGAAAATTTTTTCCTTCAAATCATGGGCCTATCCATGGGCACTGTTTTGTTTCCTTATTTGACAAATCTCTACATGGGTCTCATAGAACAATCTACTTTGAATAGTTTCCACTTAAAACACTCTCTCTGGTTTCGTTTCTTTGATGATATTCTTTCTGTTTGGGAGCACGGACAGGACTCTCTAAGAGATTTTTTAGGACATTTGAACTCTTTTAATTTGAATCTTCAATTCACAATGGAACTGTAAGATTCGGGAAAACTGAGTTTCTTGGATGTTTTAATTACAAAAAATACTCCTAGCCTTGAATTTCCTATATACAGAAAGCCAACCCATAATCACCGGTATCTACAATTCTCCTCAAATCAACCCCCTCCCTTCTCTGAAAAGAGGGGAAATAATCTCTAGTCGATAGAGTTCTAATATTCTGTTCACGTAATCATGTAAATTCTGAATTAAAGTATGTCAAAGATATTCTATTCTCCAAGGGCTACCCAATAAACCTTATTGAAAATATTATGGATTGATAGTTAAAAAAGAAAAAACAACAAAATAGGGAGCCCGTCTCCCTTGATTCAGTTATTCCGGCAATTGAGAACAAAACTTTCACCACTTTACCATACATCTCGAAACTTCGCAATAAACTTGGAAAAATTTAAAAAAAAAACATAATCTCTCTGTATCTTTCAAAAGTAAATACAAAGTCGAACATTTTTTCAACTCAGAAAAAGATGAAACTGACCCTATACTGGGTAGTAGTGTCTACAGAGTCCTGTGTTCATTCGGGAAATTTTACATTGGTAGGACCCATCAACAACTTGGTGAACGTTTGAATGAACACAAAAATTCAATAGATGAGTCCCTGACATTTGAAAATAAAAATGACAACTTCGATTCTGCCTTGGCCCTGCATATCTTTGAAGATCCTAAATATTTGGTTCTTTTTGAGGAGGCAATTTTAATATCTACTGTAAATGGCCTACTGCAGTTTTTTAAATAGGTAATTGAGATTATAAAAAATATATAAACAGAGATTCTGCTAGAAATAGAGACACCCGTGATATTTCGTTAAGCCCAACTTATAACAATTTAAAATTAAAAGACCCAATCAATATTTTTGCCGAGTTTAATTTAAGAGTATCTATCAGCATATGTAATGAAAACCAAAATTGCAGACAAGCTATTCCGCTGACAGCCACCACTCCACCCAGCTTGGCTGTGAAATTTGGCACCAACGAGATCGATGAATATTCCAGCTACTGGATACATGAATATTGTCATCCACCGACTTTGTCTACGTCAACATGAATATCTGAACGTACAACTGAATCGCAAGATACTATCACATGGTTTAAGTTAGAAACTCCAGAACCTTTGTTATGGACACAAGTTTAAGAGAGATCCAAGGTAGCTATGTAATATCCATCTGGTAGAGTATCTAAAAGCAGCGATGCTCTTTCAGAGTACACAAGAGGGTTGGTATTGAAATCACCCGCTAATAACCAAAGAAGAGACTTGGAACTCATGTCTCTTAGAAGTATTTTCAAAGTGTAAACAGGCCTTTGCGAATGAGGACAGCGATTTTGCCGTTTTTCTATCGCACGGCAAATACAGATTTATAAGGAAAGCGTTTCCAAGTTTAACCGCTAAGATACTTTGGCTTGACACAAACTGGGTTGGCACAATTGAGCTAGACCGTATAAATACACGTAGGCCGCCTGATGGTCGTCAACTGGTTTTAGTCGCCTCTATAGTGAAGAGATGGTGAGACGAAGAGCGTTTGAGACTAAGTAAATTTGCTTTTGCTAGAAAATCTTCTTGCGTAAGAACCACATAATTTTCAAGTAAGTCATTTATTTGCTTATCTTTGTCTTCGATAGCATTTATATTTAATGATGCTAACTTCAATAATTGGCTGCTCATTTTTGGTTCTTGGACAGGGTTGCTTTGAGAACTGGGCATCTCAGGCTAAACAAAACATGGTCACCTTTACTCATTAACCAATCCGTGGTAGTGGTCAACTAATAGCCCAGCACAACCAGAGTAGGCTATAAACAAGGCTCACTACTATTTCGATTACATTTCGATATTATATTTGATATTACATTTCGATCTTATTCAGTGTATACGCAGATGTTGCTATTCCGATGACAGGCATCATCCCTCCCATAATGGCTGTGATTTTAGCACCAACGAGATCAATGAGTATTCCTGCTATTGGAGACCTGAGTAATGCCATCCCAATTAAAAGTGAACCGACAAAAGAGCTTTTGTTTTCTTAGTAGCCTAGCCTTCCATAAGAAGAGACGAACAAAGAGATTTTTTCCGTTGTAAGAGGTTTCAAAATTAGAAAAATGGTTGTCAGCGACGTTCTTTTAATAATTGGGAACTAAAAATCTTATTTGTTAAATTCCACTGACCTCAGTAAAAATAAATAACTCTGCATCGTAGAATAATTAGATTTGCTAAAGTATTGCTATTATTTCCAGATTTTTCAGCTGTGATGGTAAGATTTGCTAATATATATGAGAAATAAAATACAAAACCTTTGGTTTTCTTTAGAGGATGTACTCATAGCTAACTAGGATGTTAATGTTATAGTGAGATTTGTTAATTTTGGTTAATAAATGTTTTTTGTAACGGTCATAGTCTTCCGTGTCATAGTCTTCGGAATTGAATTTTGACCAAAAGTTATATATTTCTATCTTATGTATCTAGCCTAGATAAAAAATTTAAACGAATTTTACACATATATTGCATTGATTCATACTTTGAGTCCATACTTTGAATCCGATCAGACTCCTGGCAGTTGATATAGTGGTGTCACGGCTTTCAATTGTTTAGTTTTACAAAAGAAACAGAGACGTGTCAAGTTAACGAAAGCATAGAATCATTTATAAAGTATATGAAGGAACAGCATTTTATGTTATGTTTTTCGCTCAATTAACGACTTGGCTCTTAAGTCTATGAATCATCCTTTCCATTTTTCAAAGAGATGTGTTGTTAATAAATAAACTAGATGTTTTCTTGAGAGGTTCCGGGATTTAGATAATTTATATCCTTGTTTTTCAAGGTCCTGCTATTAAAACTGTTTCATGAAAACCACAGACTAATCAACAGGAATTAATTATTTCAAGAAGGGTCTAAAGTCTGTTTTCTTCATCGACTTCATTCTCGAAAATAATTTCTAAGCTAATTACTTCTTTTGATCAAGTTGAAGTTGAATAAGAAATCGATGCCGATATTGTAAAGCAGTTAAACACTTTTAATAAGAACAAACTTGAAAGCCAAAACATAAAATACAATATAAGAGTACTATCACAATTTAAAAAGGACAAAGACTTCATTATGAATAAAACTGATAAAAGTAAAACAATTGTAATAAAGAACAGAAAATGTGAACAAAAAAATGAAAACCATTATTTAGGACAGCACCACTTAAGAAAAACTGGATTTTGAGCCCATTGGCACTAGTGGCGTAAGGTCAAAATCCTTGGAGGGGGGGGGGGGGAACAAAGTTTTTTCACCCCTCAAGGTCACTCTTCTTGACTAATGAAAATAAATCCTTTGTTGAATCGAACAGGCCAAGATCCCAGTAATGGCCCCGGGTTTATCATAAAAGCCTAAAATTATATTCACCAAAGCGAATACTTTGGAAAAAAAGCTCTAATTATTTGTTGTTTTGCCTCCTCTACTTTTTGAATACCATCATCTAAACCACTTTGTGCATCTGCTAAAAGTTTGTCTCTGAACTTATCTTTCTGAACTGTCGACAATATCTTTTAATTTACCAAATTTGAATTGATTAACAAATTAACCTTTAAATTCGCAACTATGTCTCTAAAACCTTATGGTTCATCACACTAACGTCATTAGTGCAGGATCAAGGGTGCTCTGACAGTACCTTTTTTGTGTTTCTGTGACCAACACACGCCCTCATCTAGCAGAAAAACTTGATACCTTTCTAAGGACGTGCTTACAGCTAGTATAATAAATGAATAAAATTGCTTATAGACCTACACTATTCAGAGCTCCGCCCTGGGAAAAGAAGAAGGGTAGGTAATTAATCAAAACTAAGACATGGAAAGCACATTAGCTAGAAGTTTACCTCGATTTGTTACCACAAAACATGAAATAAGCTCCAAATCAGGTGGAATGCATAAAATAGCCAGTAAGTAAGGCCAGTTAGAATTAAAAATAAAGAATAAACAACTATATAACTAGAACTACATCAACTGGTCGCAGGTATGTAAAGGCCTCCAACCCGAAAAGTTAGAAAACTTACAGGTCTACCCATTTTAAAAAGTGTATATACTAATAGAAACCCAAAGAACAGTCTAAAAGTAGATCAATACATTAACAATATTGCTCAACAGTCAGGTATCTTCTAGCCTCCGATGATTCAAGAAGATATATGTTCAACATTATAAACTTTTAAAAGAGGCCAAAAAATTTGGGGTTTTCGATTTTTACGAATTATTAATTTTTACTTGGTATTCAAGACAAGCCTGTATTTCAGAATTTATTGAACTAAATTGCATGAAAACGGTAATTAACTATGTTTTCTATGCGAAACAAGTACGCTGCTAAGTTGTTTTTAGAGCAACTCAAAAATGAAAAATAAATGCAGACTTTAATTTATGAAAAAACAAAGTAATAAAGTTATAAAAACTTAAAAATAATAATAATTCATATACATGCAATACACAATTATGTATAGTATAATAATTATCATAAAAACAAAAATAAAGAAATAATAAAACATAAACTAATAAAAACTTGTTAAGCAAACATAGGTGTCAGTTCCACGTTTGTAGTAGGTGACCTAGAATCACCTTGCGTCAGTTTCAATTTATATGCGAGGACAAATCCAACTATCTGAAAAAAGATTCAGATTAAACTGAGAAACAAGCTGAAATAGCAAAGCGGATTCACTATTTCTCCTTCTTTATATTTTAAAGGTCACATAGAAATTCTCAACAGAGGGGAAGTGCCAAGCTTTGATTATGCCAAATTTAGCCAAATTTAAATAGAAATAGTTTGGGACCAAGGCTTGGCAACCATGCTCAACAGGGCAAATAATCACTAGAAATTTCACTGAACATATTTCTATTTGTGAGTTATTTCACCTGAATCTCTCCCACAAATATCTAAGGTGTATTTTCAGTATTCTTAAGATAGGAAAAACTGTTTTTTTTTCAGGTTTAAAAAACAGTTTAAAAAAAATGTTTTTGTGAGGTGTATTTTCAATTTTTATAGAAATCAGCAACAAAACGAAAGCTATTAAAAGTGGATAAAAAGTAGTAAAAGGTATTGGAACAAGCATTAAGAGAACTATTGAATTCCTTTGGCAAATTTACATTCTGTGGGCAGGGTTCTGATGCAGAAGAGCAGAGCATGACATAGCTCTAATATGAAAGCTTTTATTTCCAACTCAACAGTTAGATCAGCCAGAGTCTAAGCAAATTCTTTCCATCTAATTATAAAAAGTTTTATACTCTTTTCAAGTTTACGGCAAAATGCTCTTGAAAGTTGAAAGCTAATGGCAGCTCCGTAAAAGCCGAAAATAGAAATTTTACGATGTTAATTTTTTCATATTTATTTATGTATTTGAAAACCCAAGACCACGGGAAATGGAAATAATCCCAAAACTTTTCCTCAGTACGTCGATACCAAGCACCTCTTTAATGACAATTGCTGCTAGTGTAATAATAATGCCTGAACAAAAGAAGAAAAAATCACATACAAAAAGAAAAAAATATTTCATAAGAAATATCAAATAAAAAATATTTTGAATATTATTCAGCTAGAAGTTTGGCAGAGATTAATTTTAGTTACGTGGAATAGGTCTGGTAAATGATTTTTTAATCCCCAAAAATTTTGTCTAGTGCTTCAAAGTATATAGTGTTTTAGGAAAACTTTAATTAAACTCCTTTCTGGGAAAGACTGTAAGAGGGAGTTTGATAATTATAGATTTATTAGTTTGATTTCTGTAGGAAGCAAGGTAATTAGCATGATGATATTTATTAGATTAAGAGATAGTGTAGATAAAGTATTTAAAAGAAAACAGTGTGATTTTAGGAAAGAGAGAGGAGGCGTCAACCCAACTAATTTTTTTTTGTGTCTATTTTTTTTGTCTTTTTTTTAAATCATAACCACAATCTTCAGTAAAATATCTCTAATTTGCCACATTTCCAGAAGGCATTTATAATAATATCAGCACATGAGGCCTTGTTACTTCTTAATTCTTTAAGTAGTGTCTTTAACTCATCGCAAAATAAATCCTACTTCAATTACAACTATACAACTTTTTTTATTCTTCTCTAAATCATTTCCTACAACTTTCTAACATTTTAACATTAACATTTTAACACTCTCTCAAAATGTTCTACAAACAAAGTGGGATTCTCGTGATGATTGATTTCAATGTCGACTATACTTTTAAAATTTATTTTCAAACTTTATTTTCAAAACCAAAAGGTTCTGCACAGAAGATTAAATAGTCAGCAGAACCTACTTGAATTTCTTGTGGAAACTGAATTCAGGAGAGACCATTCTAATAGTCAACGCAAGCCAAACATTTTAACAGTTTATAAGCTATGAATTTCATCAACCTATTTTTACTCATCAGTGTTAGAATTGATTCTCATCTGAGTTATTTTTGGAAATTTAGGTCCAAATCATTTTATCATTGTTGTAAAATTAGGAATCTTTCAGGAATATTGCCGGAGGGGCACTCGTTTGTTTCCAAATTTTGCAAAATCCCTCTTCAACAGTTCAACATTGTCATCAATTACAGCCCCTTTCTATTTTTAACTGGGACAAGTTCATACTGACTACTTTTTATCAAAAATTTAACATACTAAGGATCTTACGATTACGCTACCTGGCCGAACCTCTCAGATCCTCGGTATTTTTATCCTTGGTTTCTATTTCACATCTCCTTAATTCACAGGTTAATGGCCTCTCTACTTTCCTTAATTTCCTCTCATTCTCATTAGATAAATCATTCAAAACCTCTTGTACAGATCCCATTCTCTCTTCTATTAAATATTTTCCTGAATTATTCATCCATTTTCAACATAGTCGATTTCTAAGCTATATAGTTTCATATCCAGCTGTTCTTGGATAATTCCCTTCATATTCGCATCCTTTTTAAACTTTCCAAGGGCATCTATTAAAATTACCATATTTCTACTTGAAATCCTGTCTATTTGTCCTTGCAACTCTATTCAAAATCCATCTGGGCTATTACTGCCTCCGTCAGTCCGTTCTTCAAGGGCATATACTACTATGACTGATACTTTGCACTTTCTGTTGTAAAATGAGTAACTAGAATGATATTATTAACACCTTCCCCACCTAAGCAAGGCTTAGCAACTTCTTATTTGTCATTAGCCCTACTACCAGCTTATGTACCCCATCCTTCCCACCTCCATAAATATATTCCACTTCACATAATTTCATGTTTGCCTATCGTGAAAGATGAGTTTTCAAGACTTCTAAAAACTTTAGTTCAAAACGTCTGAGCTTGTCAGTCTTTATGTCAATACGATAGCTGTCTTTCAATGTCATAACATTCCATCTCACAGTCTCCCTATTATCGAAGTCAGTGAAATTATTAATGCATCAAGTCAAGCAATGGGTCCCCCCACTGCATGTCTGGGTCCTAATAGTTTCTTTGCAAGTCTAGAAAAAGTGCTCAGAGCCGGACAGCAATAAGTTCCCGGGACTTCCAGTTGAACGGAAGCTTTGTCCAATCCTGGGTCTATCTTTGTCGGTACAAGATTTCTGCGCTTTACAAAGCTCTTCTTTCAACAAGAGTTGACGTCCTGCATAAGCAATCTTAAGCCTTCTTGCCTCCAACTCTACCCATTCATTCCTGCTAACAGTGCTAAAATGGGAGAATAACCCACAATAAATTGAAAAGCTAGGATGAAGTGATTCAGCCCCAAAAAGCCCAACAAAACAAACAAAACCCCGCAGAGTTATCCATCAATCATAATTGAATGAAACGCAGTGTCGTTTACTAGGCTGTAATTTCTTCGAATGGTGCCACTCCTGAAGGTCACCCTGCAGCGCCATTTGTAGTCACGGCTTTCGCTAGGCAAACACGTAATAAGTCCACTCCTGCCTCATTCTGAGGCCACGCAGCCAGGATTTCCCCTCCAGGATTAGGAGCAGAGGAAGAAGTTTATGGCAGAGCGGAAACACATAAACTACATAAAAAAACAAAAACATTTCATACATAAAAAAAAAAAACATTTTCAACATCATACATTCACACGTTTAAGAGACTCAACACAAGAAAAAAAAATCAATAAATTAAAGAAAATCATAAAATACAATGATTCACATAAAAATAAAGAGGCAAAAAAAAATCCAAGAATAAAAAACCAAGAAGGGGAATACCAAGCAATCAATTTGTTCAGCGTGGAGCACCCTATGATCAATAAATCAATAATTGTATTCAGCCAATAAAATTACGACAAAAAAACATCAATGTAGAAGCCCTCATAAGCTTCTATGGCCAGGAAAAAACAGAAGAAAAACAAAAATGGCATAAGTACAAAAAAAAAGAAAGTAAGTATTTTAAATATAATGCATTGCATTTCAACCATTCAAAGACGCAACACACACACACACACACACACAAAAAAAGAAGAGAAAAAACAATAATTAAAAAACCCAAACAAAAAGTGATTTTATGAGACCCCCCCCCCCGAAAAAAAAGATGTAGGACAATCCAATAAATTAAATCAAATTCTAAATATATATTTGAAACCAAACCAGAAAAAATATTAGACAAACTCAGTACCCCTCACAACATATGTTTCCAAACCAGGCTAGTGTCATATGAAAGATAAACATGAAAGGGTTGAGCTTGATTTGAATCGCACAAGCTTTCAAACATTCATGATTTAAGTAAGACTTCTAGCTGTTCTTGCAAAATTCGGCCAATTAATCAAAATAATGAAATTATCCCTAAACACCTCGTCAATTTATTTATTCAAAATAAGGCAGTAAAAGCGATTGACATGCGGAAACACCTAAACTATCTCACAACAGTAAAACAGTTACTGTTTTATAAATAATAAACATTATTTATTGTTTTTTTTCTATTCTTAATTAGGACAATTGGTTTTTCCATTGCACCTTTCTATATGCGGTATGCACGTCCATAGATCTGCACAAAAAAACTTGTTCTCACCTGGACATATTGATTTAGCTGCATGACAATCCTGCAAGGAAACAAAGTCCCAGAAAAGGTTCTTTAAAAACTAATAATCTCTTAAAAAACTTCTTTAAAAAAAATAATAATCAGCATGATTTTCCGGTTGAGCTTGTCGTTCCCAAAAAAAAAAAAAAACAACGATCAGGAAAGTCGTCCGTTCTTTACAATACCGCATCACTTTATAGAGATTCAAGGTATAGCTTTATTTTAGTGTATAGTACATAAAATTATGTGCTTTTGTCTTTGATCTTAACTTACGGACATGTTTTGGGTACGATGACATACGAGGTGCGGTAGAAAAGTAATTTTATATAATAATTTTACCTTTGCTTGACAATTTAGTGATTAAGGTTCCTAAAAATAAACTGTATTGTTGATCACCTGTCGCGCAACATTTAGTCACACTGATATATATCTCAAACCTTTGTGACAGTTTATCTTTTTGCTTCAAGACTGATTTATTTATTGCCACCAACATTTGTCGTGGGAAAAGATTCTATAAAGTTTATTCAATCGAGAGACATTTGTTCACTACTTTTAATTTGCATGACCGGGCATTATTTAATTAACGTCCCAGGGTTTCATGAATTTAGGTTATTATTTCAATTGGTTCTGTTTTACATACGTACTTTTAAATTGAAAGGAAAAGAAGTTTACAAAGTAATTTGCGCTTTTTGAATTTTGATCATGTTGCATATTACCCTTTCCATTGTTTAACCATGTCCCCATCGTTCTGCCCACTAGTTCTCCTTTTACTTTTTGAAATTTTGACCCAAGTTTCGTTATTATGGATTTTATTGATTCCACAATTTAATTTTATGTCTGTTATAAATTTTATATATTCCTGACTACTTTATTATGTTTATATTTTGAAACATTACTTAAAGTCCCTTCACCAAATAGAGTTTTATCCTGATTATGATAGTATTGATTATATGATTGAATATATAAATATTGTTTTCCTCCACCTATTACTATAAATACCTTCACCTGATATGCTAACATTTCTACATGACTTAAATATTCTTTTCTTGTTTCTTATTATGTTAATAGTTGGTTTGGGTTTTTCTTCTGGATACTTCATCCTCGAAAAAAATATAAAACACTTAGAGTCTATTTTTCCGGTAAAAATTGTTCAGGTTTAGCTCTTCTTGTTATGGACGATGAGCTGGTTTTGCAACATACAATAATATTTACGGATGGGTGGAAACTTGATCTTGGGGTCTGTTTAAATATATTGTCTTTGATCCGTGATTAAGATACAAAATTGTTGAGGGATTAATCTTCGGGGTTAATTTCGGTCCTCAGGATTTAATGTTTGGGACCTTCTCGTCTAAAGAGAGTCGACGGATATTATGCAGTTTTACGACATGCTGGTCAATGGGGTTTTCGAGATAATTGGCATTAGGTGGTTACGGATGTGTTGATTGATGTTATCATTTGGGGCAGTGTCACTTGCTAGTAGGTTGTGGTAACGACGATTACCATCACAAAATTGTCTTCTGGGATGGTTTTTGTGAGTACTCTTCGTTGGTTGAAGAATGATAAAAGTAGATGCTACTAGGTTGTATCTCTGCTGAGTTGCATATATGCAATGATTGATTTCTATTAGATTACTCCAACTCCTAGAATACAAATACCTAGGCAGAATCACATGTTCTCTATAACGGTTATAATACATTACATGAAACGATAGTATATGACATAATTAAATATACTTAACGGTAATTAATTTTTGATGCAATAGTTGTAACTGATGACTTTGGGACTATTAGATCAACTAAACGATATAAGCTCAAGAGAAATCTTTACATATATCTTGGTATTTTTTGTCTGTACATATTGCAAAAATATTGGATTACTGTTAGAGTTCAGTAATCGTTAGAAAAATAACAAAGTAAAAAGAACTAATACAATATTAAATTTGGGTAAAAGTCTTAATATACACTTTAGCGTGCATTGATGCATATATTTTATTTTATGCGTTTTTTAACGCTTCTCTAACTCTACATTGAAGTTTAAACTATCTAGTTGAACATGAGGTAGCTTACGTGGTTTAACATGAGGTCTTAATTTACTATACATTTTCATTCCTTTATTGTCAACGCAAGTCCATGCTGTTTAAGAAAAAAAATACTTCATCGTCATAGCCGCATGGTTGTACGTAAACGATATTTAGAGAGACTAGACTGGACATGGCATGAACGAGTGAGGACCTCTTTACCCACTCGCTTGAAAACGTCCTCCCGTTTTTCTTGGCTTAAGCGTTTTCTGGATGTTCTGGGTTTAGCTTCTGTATTTTAATTGGTTCAATATGATCTTCTTTTGGGTTTTGTCTAATGGGTCTCAGAATTTTTCGATAATTCAGAATTAACAACATCCTTATAGTCAGGGAAATAATGAATACAAAACATATAGTTAAAAGTATGCTCCACCAAAAATTGGTAGAGAATAGTCCGTATATACCTTCTACATACATTAATCTTTGGTCTTCATTGGTATTAATTAAAAAACTTTTTCCACAAAATAAGTTATTCAAAGAAAAGTAAAGAACTCCATTAAACAAAAAATGAGCAAAAATAAAATCAAATAATCTACCAAGCGTGAAAATACCACAAATCAGTATCGATAAAGAAATGAAACCCAAAACGAACAGAATATACAATAAATAACCGAGTCATACTAAAAAAGGGCAAAAATTAACATAAGTTGGGCGCTAAACCCCTATGCCTTCCTAAGGCCAAAACAAATTTGTACTTTACTGAAAAATATAAATTTTTTTACTTTTATAACCTTAATACATCAAATAATATTAACATTTCGATTACTAAATATAAGTATATGCATATTAAACTGACAATGCATATTCAGTTGTATTTTTTCAGTAAACTGCAAATTTTGTTCTGGCCTTGGGAAGGCATAGGGGTTTTGCACCCAAATTATGTTAATTTCTGCTCGTTTTGAGTTTGACTCGGTTATTTATTGTAATTTCTGTTCGTTAAATATTCAACTATTAAAAATGGCCCTAGCCCTTTCAATTTTTCAATCAAATGAGCCCTTTTGAAGTGTCTACGACAAAACTTTCAATAAAAATCTTATATGTCCCCAGGGCATAAATTACAGCCCTTGCCCTGATTGCTTGGGGGGGGGTTCATTTTCAAAGACCTAATTTCCAGAACTGGCTAGTACGTGGAACAAAATTAGTATCTGACAATTTTGATTGGATGTATTTGGAAGAGTGGTGGGCGTGAGAGGGGGGTTAGTTACCTTCCAATTACTTTCGACTATTACAAAGGGCAATAGCCCTCTCAGTTTCGAATTGAATAAGCCCCTTTTGAAGTTTTACGACAACTGTATCTATAAAAACCTTAAAGGCCCTTAGAGCAGAACTTACAACCTTTGCCCATGGGGCTCACGGGGGTTGTCATCCTTAAATACACAATTCCCAGAACTTTCGACTACGTTGAACAAAATGGCTATCTATCAACTTGATTGAATGTTTTTGGGGAAATGGTGGGCGTAAGAGGCGGGTTAATTACTCTCCACTCACTTTCTACTATTAAAAAGGGCAATTTCAATTTCCAATTGAATGAGCCCTTTTTGAAATTTCTATAACAAATTTCTATATAAACTTTATTTGCCCCCAGGGCATAACTTACAACCATTGCACTGAGGGATCTGAGGGGGTTATCATCCTAAAAGACCTAATTTCAAGAACTTTCAACTACGTTGAACAAAATGAAAATCTCAAAATTTTGATCAGATGTGTTCGGGAAAATGGTGGGTGTGAGAGGGGTGTTAGTCACTTTCCAACCACTTTCAACTATTAAAAAATACACTATCCCTTTTAATTTCCAATTGAATGAGCCCTTTTGAAGTTTCTACGCTTTCAATAAAAAACTTTATATGCCCTCAGGGCATAACTTACAACCCTTGCCCTGAGGGCTGTGGGGGGGGGAGAGGTTGTCTTCCTTAAAGACCTAATCTCCAAAGCTTTCAAATACGTTGAATAAAATGGCTATCTAAAATATTGATTGGATGTGTTTGGAGAAAAGATGGGCCTGAGAGGGGGGTTGTTTGCCTTATAATCACTTTCGACTTTTAAAAAGGGCACTAGCCCTTTGAATTTCCAATCGAATCAGTCCTTTTTCAAGTTTCTACGACAAAGATTTCAATAAAAACTTTATATGCCCCCAGGGCATAACTTGCATAATCCTTGCCCTGAAGACTGTGGGGGGAGTCTCCTGCTCAAAGATACAATTTCCTGAACTTTGAACTGCGTGGGACAAAATGGCTATCTCAAAATCCTGATTGGATGTGTTTGGGGAAATGGTGGGCTTGGAAGGGGTGTTAGTTGCTTTCCAATCACTTTCGACTATTATAAAGGGCACTAGCCATTTCAATTTCCAATCGAATGAGCCCTTTTTAAAGTTTCTACAACTACACGTTATATAAAAACCTTATATGCCCCTGGGGCATAATTTACAACCCTTTTCCTGAGGGTTATGGGGGGGGGGGTGTCATCCTCAAAGACCTAATTTCCAGAACTTAAAACTATGTTGAATAAAATGGCTATCTCAAAGTTTTGATTACATGTGTTTGGGGAAAAGGTGGGTGTGAGAGGCAGGTTATTTGCCCTCTAATCACTTTCGACTATTAAAAAAGGCACTAGCCCTTTGAATTTCTACAAAAACTCCTTCTATAAAAAACCATATATGCCCCAAGGGCAAAACTTAAGACCCTTGCCCTAAGGGCTGTGGGGAACTGTCCTCAAAAACATAATTTCTATCTGGGAATCAACTATGCTGAACAAAATGGCTGTATCAAAATTTTGATTGAATGTGTTTTGGGGAATGGTGGGCGTGGAAGGGGTATTAGTCGCCTTCCAATCACTTTCGACTATCAAAAACGGCACAAGCCACTCCAATTTCAAATTGAATGAGCCCTTTTCGAAGTTTCTACAACAAATTCTTCAATGCAAAGTGCCCTGCTCTAAGGGAAAAAATTAATAAATAATACATTGTGCCAACATAGTTCTTATATGCCCCTAGGGCATAACTTAAAACCCTTGCCCTGAGGGCTGTGGGGGAATGTCAACCTCTTTACTTAGTCCCCGTTTCTTGTCTCGTTCTCGAGTGTCCCCGTTCTTTACTTAGGCAGCGCGATCTTGCTGCCTCTGATTTATACAACAACTTTCTATATGAGCCTTATATGCCCCCAGGGCATAACTTACATCCCTTGCAATTAGGGCTCTGAGGGGGTATCATCTAAAAGACTTAATTTCCAGAATGTTCAACTACGTTGAACAAAATGGATATCTCAAAATTTTGATTGGATGTGTTTGGGAAAATGGTGGGCGTGAGTGGGGCGTTAGTCACTATTCAATCACTTTCAACTATTAAAAAAGGCAATAGCCCTTTCAATTTCGAATTGAATAAGCCCTTTTGAAGTTTTTACGACAAAGCTTTCAATAAAAACTTTAAATGCCCCCAGGGAATAACTAACAAACCTTCCCCTGAGGGCTGTGATGGGAGGGGTTGTCATCCTTAAAGACCTAAGTTCCAAAACTTTCAACTACGTTGAATAAAATGCCTATCTAAAAAATTTTATTGGATGTGTTTGGGGAAAAGGTGGGCGTGAGAGGGGGATTAGCTGCCCTCAAATCACTTTCGACTATTTAAAGAGTACTAGCCCTTTGAATTTCAAATCAAATGAGCCCTTTTTCAAGTTTGTACGACGAAGAATTTCAATAAAAAGCTTATATGCTCCCAGGGCATAACTTATAATCCTTGCCCTGAGGGTTGTGGGGGAGTGTCTTCCTCAAAAATATATTTTCTATCCGGAAATCAACTACGCTGAACAAAATGGCTATCTCAAAATTTTTATTGGATATGTTTGGGGTAATGATGGGCGTGGGGGGGGGCTAGTTGCCCTCCAATCGCTTTCGACTATTAAAAATGGCACTAGCCTTTTGAATTTTCACCCGAATGAGTCTTTTTTGAAGTTTTTAAGAAAACACCTTTTTTAAAAACCTTATATGCCCCCAGGGCATAACTTAAAACCCTTGCCCTGAGGGCTGTGGCAGAGCGTCTTCCTCAAAAACATATTTTCTATGTGGCAATCAACTACACTGAACAAAATGGCTATCTCAAAATTTTGATTGGATGTGTTTGGGGGAATGATGGGTGTGGGGGGGAACTAGTTGCCCTCCAATCTTTTTCGACTATTAAAAAGGGCACTAGCTTTTTGAATTTTCAATTGAATGAGCATTTTTTGAAGTTTCTAAGACAACACGTTCTATAAAAACCTTATATGGCCCCAGGGCATAACTTAAAACCCTTGCCCTGAGGGTTGTGGGGGAGTGTCCTCCTCAGAAAAGTATTTTCCATCTAGAAATCAACTACGCTGAACGAACGTAGTTGATTTCCATATAGAAAATATGTTTTGAGGAGGACACTCCCCACAACCCTCAGGGCAGGGTTTTAAGTTATGCCCCAAGGGCATAACTTAAAACGCTTGCCCTGAGGGTTGTCGGGGAGTGTCCTCCTCAAAAACATATTTTCTATATGGTAATCAACTAAGTTGAACAAAAAGGCTATCTCAAAATTTTGATTGGATGTGTTTGGGGGAATGATGGGTTTGGGGGGGGGGGGGGGGCCAGTTGCCCTCCAATCACTTTTGACTATTAAAAAGGGCACTAGAACTCTGAATTTCCAATCGAATTATTCCTCTTTTGAAGTTTCTACGACGACCCCTTTCATATGAAGTGCCCTGCTCTAAAGAAAAAAATAATAAATAGCACATTGTTCCAACATCGTTCTTATATGCCCTCAGGGCAGAACTTAAAATCCTTGCCCCGAGGGTTTGGGGGATTGTCCTCCTCAAAAACATATTTTCTATCTGGAAATCAACTACGCTGAAAAAAATGGCTATCTCAAAATTTTGGTTGGATGTGTTTCGGGGAATGATTGGCTAGGGGGGGGGATGTGTGGCTAGTTGCCCTCCAATCACTTTCGACTATTAAAAAGGGCACTAGCCTCTCCAATTTCCAATCGAATGAGCCACACTCTTGTTTTATGGTTATCCTTCCTACATCTTGTAATAGTAATTCAGTCCTAAACAAATAAGAAACAAATAAGAAGAACAACAGGGAAATTTTTTTATACAAGACAGTGGAACGCAACTTTAAATGAATATTTCGACCCTATATCCAAGGGCCGTCCTCAGCAAAACAGACGAAGAGAATAAAAACACTATAAAAGAAACTTACATTAAAATTCAATCATTAAAACTGTTTGAAAAAGTTTTAAAACAGCCCTAATATCATTACTTCAAGGAAGTTCAACCAGGACTGGTACTCCAAACGAAATGGACAGAGAACAATTCATTCAGATGGAATTAACATACTTACAGACAAGATTTTAAAGCTAATCTTGCCTTATTGGCAGCCAGCCTAGAAGGTCTATTTGTAATAGGTTGAGTGGAGTTATTTACTGGTTTTTTAATATAATTAGTCAAATCATTTTTAATTAAATTTGTGTATAGGGAATTAAGCGAATATTCCCCCAAATCTCTATTTAAAGAAATATTACTATTTATTTTGATTTTAATTTCAATTGCCTCTCGAACAACCTGTTTTATGCCTAAATCATTGTTAATAAGGCAAGTTTCTTCAAAAAGCATTTTATGACTAGGGTTATCATATATGTGACTGCTTAAAGCAGAATCAAAGGAAATGTTTGTACTATTAGAATTTAAAGCTATAGTTATGTCATCTTTGTGTTGTTCCAGGCGTTTTTCTAAATTTCGATGGGTTCTATCAACATAAAAATGGCCACAGTCACATGGTATTTGATAAAACCCTCTCTGGCGAGTAACTGGGGTTATATCTTTACCAGAATTTAAGAAATTCGTGATTCTAAAATTATTTGTAAATACGACATAAAAATTATTTTGTGTGCAAACTTTTTTTAAACTTGTAGTGAATTTTGGAATATATGGAAGGTAAATTATATTCGAGGACTTGACGGGAACTTCACATTGCAAAAGACCCTTAATTTTACGGGAGTGTCTTGCCAATCTTCGGATAATTGTATTGTTAATAAAGACAATAGGATAACCGTTTCCAAAAAGTATGTCTCTAATAAAATTTAGTTCATCTGTGATGTAAGATTAAGAGCAAATATTTAGGGCACGGTCAACAAGAGATGTAAAAACAGCTCTTTTAACTTGTGGGGGGTGATTGGATTTAAAATGCAGATATTTTTTATTTTGTGTGGGCTTCCTGTAAATTGTAAAATCCAGTTTATCAATGTTACGAATAATTAAAAAATCCAGAAACGGTAATTTATTTGCATTTTCAATTTCTAAGGTAAATTGTAAATTTCGGTCATATGTATTAAGGTGATCTAGATAGCCCCTAAGTTCATTTTCCCCATATTTCCAGAGCGATATTACATCATCCATATAACGCCCCCAATATACATGTTTTAAAAAATATGAATTTAAGACCCAATTTTCAAGGTGTTCTACATAAATGTTCAATAATAACCCGGATACTGGCGCCCCCATAGGGAGACCGTTTTTTTGTTGATAAAAAGAATTACGGAACTGAAAATACATTAAATACTTATTACAAATTTTGACTAGGGAGATTAAAACCTCACAATCTATTCCTGTTGTTGAATCTTCAATTAAATGATAGTTTTCTTCTATTTTATTTTTTAATAACTGCTCAGATATAGAAGAAAACTATCATTTAATTGAAGATTCAACAACAGGAATAGATTGTGAGGTTTTAATGTCCCTAGTCAGAATTTGTAATAAGTATTCAATGTATTTTCAGTTCCGTAATTCTTTTTATCAATAAAAAAATGGTCTCCCTATGGGGGCGCCGCTATCCGGGTTATTAGCGAATATTTATTTAGAACACCTCGAAAATTGGGCCTTAAATTTATATTTTTTAAAACATGTATATTGGGGGCGTTATATGGATGATGTAATATCGCTCTGGAATTATGGGGAAAACGAACTTAGGGGCTTTCTAGATCACCTTAATACATATGACCAAAATCTACTATTTACCTTAGAAATTGAAATTGCAAATAAATTACCATTTTTGGATGTATTAATCATTCTTGAAACTAATAAACTAAATTTTACAATTTACAGGAAGCCCACATAATATAACAGATATCTACATTTGAAATCTAATAACCCCCCATATGTTAAAAGATGTGTTGTTAGATCTCTTGTCGATCGTACCCTAAACATTTGCTCTGAATCTTACATCACAAATGAAATAAATTTTATTAGAGACATACTTTTTGGAAACGGTTATCCTATTGTCTTTATTAACAATACAATTAGCCGAAGATTGGCAAGACACTCCCGTAAAATTAAGGGTCTTTTGCAATGTGAAGTTCCCGTTAAGCCCTCAAATATAATTTACCTTCCATATATTCCAAAAGTCACTACAAGTTTAAAAAAATGTTTGCAGACAAAATAATTTTTATGTCGTATTTACAAATAATTTTAATATCATGAATTTCTTAAATTCTGATAAAAATATAACCCCAGTTACTCGCCAGAGAGGGGTTTATAAAATACCATGTGACTTTGGCCATTTTTATGTTGATAGAACCCATCGAAATTTAGAAAAACACCTGCAACAACACAAAGATGACAAAACTAAAGCTTTAAATTCTAATAATACAAACATTTCCTTTGATTCTGCTTTAAGCAGTCACATATATGATAACCCTATTAATAACATGATTTTTGAAGAAACTTGCCTTATTAGCATTGATTTAAGCATAAAATAGGTTGTTTGAGAGGCAATTGAAATTAAAACCAAAATAAATAGTAATATTTCTTTAAATAGAGATTTGGGAGAATATTCGCTTAATGCCCTATACACAAACTTAATTAAAAATGATTTAACTAATTATATTAAAAAACCAGTAAATAACTCCACTCAACCTATTACGAATAGACCTTCTAGGCTGGCTGCCAAGAAGGCGATATTAGCTTTAAAAGCTTGTCTGTAAGCATTTTAATTCCATCTGAATGAGTTATTCTCTGTCCATTTCGTTTCGAGTACCAGTCCTGGTTGAACGTCCTTGAATTAATCATATTAGGGCTGTTTTAAAACTTTTTTAAACAGTTTTAATGATTAAATTTTAATATAAGTGTCTTTTTTAGTGTTTTTATTCTCTTCATCTGTTTTGCTGAGGACGGCCCTTGGATATAGGGTCGAAATATTCATTTAAGTTGCGTTCCACTGTCTTGTATAAAAAAAAAAATTTCCCTGTTGTTCTTCATATTTGTTTATGATGGAAAGACAGTGTGGTCTTCGTCGCTATTTGCAGTCCTGTAACTCGGATCAATTCTTTCCGTGTTATTATAACATGATATGGTTCCGACGGTTTCTTTTGGAACAGAAAATCGCCATAGATCATTTCTAAAGTGTACGAAATTCCCTCGTTTGGTACTCCCTATTAAGTCTTCACAATAATTAGGAATTTTTCTTGCTAGGTTTCTCTGAAGAACATTTCTAACATAAAAGATACGGATTTGACATCGTATATGGGCAAAGTTAGCCGACATACTAAGTTTTTGAACAACATGCACTCTTTTAGGTCCTTTGGGTTAGCCAAAGCATATTTACTTCTGTCTTGATAAACTAGCAAGTATTCTTCTTCAGGCGCAATAGTCACGAATGAATAAGTCTTCCCTATATTAGCTGGAAAGGTAGAAACCGGTAAGTTTTTGGAAGATAGAAAATTTTCCGAGATTCATATAAAGACATCTCAAAATTCTAAGGACGGGGAAATATGCTCCCTTCTTCTTTGTCTACAGTTCCGCTGTAAGATAAGCTCCCTGACAAGCTTTGGGGTCACTGCAAATATTAAGAAAGAAAAGAGGTAACGCTACCAAAAAAACACATAGCACAATTTTAAAATGAAAGACGGATTAATATTGTAAATCCAATATAATGCAACTATCTAAATCTGGTTTAAACTACTTAACTTCTGATATAGAATAATTTTCCTTAAAATAATTCCAGTATTTAGTTGGAGAGTTTCTACGCGGGACTGTGCAAGTCGTATAACCAATAGCCTTTCGCTTATCACTAAATTTTTATATTGTCTTTATCTAAGTATAATTGCATATACTTTTACATATTCTATAAAAGAGGTGTACTAAAAATTCCAAGCATTTCATATAAAAAGTTTAATTTTCAAATACCTAAAGCAGTAAAATCAATTTCCATCTGACAAAGGTTTATTTTTTTCCTACATCATGTATTTTCTTTTGAAAAATCCATCTAGCCTTTTTTAATTAGTTTTCGTTTAGTTTATTCTACGAATTGACTCTGCCCACCTCCTAACCTCTTTTCATTTGAAGAACGTATTTATGGAAATACATTGTGGCAATTTAATTAGAGATATGTGACAACATACATTGGCTGAAGTATCTATGCAATATAGCAAAATACAAAAAGTTTACAATATGTATGTTTAACATTCCAGGATATATACCCAAATCCTATATGTTAGTTTAAAAATGGACCCCGTCTACGTTTTAAATAAGTTTAAGGCCGTACAGAACAGGCAAGAGACATGCGTTCTTCTACATTAAAAATGAACTGCAAACTAGAAAATAATTTTTGATATTTTTTATCGCGCATTGATTTTCTTGGTATTTTAGAAGTAACTATTTTTTAAAGAATATTTTAATGGTTTTCAAAGAATTAGCAATATTTTCTGATCCCTAACTTTTTCCACTAGACATCCCTTTCCTCTGCTAAAGACCAAAAAACCTTAAAAACGCAGGTTTAAAATAGCAATAAACAAAAAAGTTAAAATCTAACCAGAAAACTAAAACAATATCACAGAAAAAAATGCAAATAGATTTTCAGTACTATGATTTCTCTATAGGCTATATATTACAAATAGTTTTATTTTGTCAACTAAATAGTAAAAGTAAGTGAATAGCTTGAACGCTGTATAGTAAATACATAGTAAAGTCACTTGAAAATCACTGAACCTATCCAGTCAATTTGAATTGACACGTCAGCATAAAAAGCATGTCTATAACGATAATACACTATCCCTACAAGCATTTTCTTTCAAATACGTTTCCTGTCAGGGGACTTCCTGAATCTCCATAACAAGGGCTTCTTCTTTTACAACCGAGTCCAGCACATATGTAATCTTAATTATGATTGGGTGTTTTTTCTCTTCCCGGGAAATATGTCCTTGCTTGTACTTTTTCCCACCAATTTGACTTCAACTTCTTGCAGAATATTCGGATGCCCTGATTCTGTTCTTCCCCAACCACTCACTGTGAGCATCGTACCGTAGAGAATGGGAGTAGAATTTTTGAATGGCAGGCACACGGGACCAATCCTGTCACCGTATTTAATAACTTGAGTTAACCAGACGAGGGCAATGTCAACACCTGTTGGCTGATTCACAATTCTGACGATTGCAAATTCTTCCCTTGGTATACGGTTTGGATTCCTTATGTAGAAATCACCAAATCGAATTCTATAATCAAATACTCCATATTATTCCATATAATATTTGGCAGTTACAATCCATTTTCTGTTGAGTATGGCTCCTCCGCAATAGTGTTCGAAATTTCCAGTAGGATTTTTTAATAAAATTTTGGCCTGCCAGGGTACAGCTCCCTTTGACTGGTGTCCCCCGAATATTAATTTAGTTGTTTTGCGATGGCTTTGGCCACATTCTTCTGTAAGGTTAAATATTTTGTAGTTTAATATAAATCCTCACCCTATAGTCATCGACTTCTTTGTTGCGTTAATAATTATCCTCTTGTCGTACGTTGTCATGACCGGAGGTATTGTATCTCCGCAGAACCTTCCAATCCTTCCCGGTCCCGCTGAAAGACTGGCATTATCATAGATTTCAACTCTGTCCCACATGCGGTCCTGGCTCCCCATAGGCTCAAGTTGAGCTCATTGAACTCCAATTGTATGATGCTTCCTGGAGGCCCAACGATTACGTACGTACATTCCTCAAAGTGGTTCTCGGGGACTGGTGATAATTTTATTTTGTTGGACAGTTCTTTACAGGTAAAGGAACAACAGAATTAACACACTATTAAAAGGTGTTAACTTAATAACTGGGAGTAGCACTGAAAAAATGTCACTTGTTACCATAGATCATTTCTAAGATGTATGAATATCTTTCGTGTGGTACTCCCTATTAAAACTTAACAAGAATTAGGAATTTCTTCTTGTTGGGTTTCTCTTTACAATATATCGTAGGCAGCGCAATAGGCGCTGCCTAAGTAAAGAACGATGTTGGCACAATCTATTTTTTTTCATACCCGGGCACTTTGTATCAAAGGAGTTGTCGTAGAAACTTCGAAAAGGACACATTCGATTGGAAATTGAAGTAGCTAGTGCCCTTTTTAATAGTCGAAAGTGATTGGAGGGAAACTAACCCAATCCTCCAAGCCCATCATTCCTCCAAACCCATCCAATCAAAAGTTTGGGTTTAGCCGTTTTGTTCAGCGTAGTTGATTTCCAGATAGAAAATATGTTTTAGAGCAGGATACTCCCCCACAACCCTCGGGGCAAGGGCTTTAAGTTATGCCCTGAGGTCATATAAGAACGATGTTGGAACAGTGTATTATTTATTGTTTTTTCCTTTAGAGCAGGACACTTCGTATCGAAGAAGTTGTCGTAGAAACTTCGAAAATGGCTCATTCAATTGAAAATTGGAGTAGCTTGTGCCCTTTTTAATAGGCGAAAGTGATTGGATGGCGACTAACACCCCTTCCACGCCCACCATTTCCCCAAATACATCCAATCAAAATTTTGAGATAGTCATTGTGTTCAGCTTAGCTGATTTCCAGATAGAAATTATGTTTTTGACGAGGACACTCCCCCACAGCCTTCAGGGCAAGGGTTGTAAGTTGTGCCCTGGGGGCATATAAGGTTTTTAAAGAAGGCGTTGTCGTAGAGACTTCAAAAAAGGCTCATTCAATTGGAATTTCGAAGGGCTAGTGCCCTTTTTAACAGTCGAAAGTGATTGGAGGGCAACAAACCCCCCTATCACGCCCACCTTTTCCCCAAACATATCTAATCAAAATTTTGAGATAGACATTTTATTCAACTTAGTTTTCATTTCTGTAATTTAGGTCTTTGAGGATGACACCCCCCCCTCACAGCCCTCACGGCAAGGGTTTTAAGTTATTCCCTGGGGGCATATAAGAACGATGTTGGAACAGTGTATTATTTATTGTTTTTTTTCCTTTAGAGCAGGACACTTCGTATCGAAGAAGTTGTCGTAGAAACTTCGAAAAGGGCTAATTCAATTAGAAACTGGAGTGGCTTGTGCCCTTTTTAATAGTCAAAAGTGATTGGAAAGCAACCAACACCCCTTCCACGCCCACCATTTCCCGAAATACATCCAATCAAAATTTTAAGATAGCCATTTTGTTCAGCTTAGTTGATTTCCAGATAGAAATTATGTTTTTGACGAGGACATTCCCCCACAGCCTTCAGGCCAAGGGTTGTAAGTTATGCCCTGGGGGCATATAAGGTTTTTAAAGAAGGCGTTGTCGTAGAGACTTCAAAAAAGGCTCATTCGATTGGAATTTCGAAGGGCTAGTACCCTTTTTACAGTCGAAAGTAATTGGAGGGCAACAAACCCCCCTCTCAGGCCCACCTTTTCCCCAAACACATCGAATCAGAATTTTTAGATAGCCATTTTATTCAACTTAGTTTTAATTTCTGTAATTTAGGTCTTTGAGGACGATACCCCCCTCACAGCCCTCAGGGCAAGGGTTTTAAGTTATTCCCTGGGGGCATATAATGTTTTTGTAGAACGCGTTATCGTAGATACTTCAAAAAGGGCTAATTCGATTAGAAATTGAAATGGCTAGTGCCCTTTTTAATAGTAGAAAGTAATTGGAAGGCAACTAACACCCCTTCCACGACCACCATTTCCCCAAACACATCGACTCATAAATTTTTGGTAACCATTTTATTCCACGCTGTTTAAAGTTAAGGAAAATATACCTTTGAGCAGGACACTCCCCCCACAGTCTTCAGGGCAATGGTTATAAGTTATACCCTGGGGGCATATAAGTTTTTATTGAAAGCTTTATCATAGAAACTTGAAAAGGGGCAAATTCGATTGGAAATTCAAAGGTCTAGTGCCCTTGTTAATAGTCGAAAGTGATTTGAGGGTAACTAACCCCCCTCTTGCCCATCTTTTCCCCAAACAAGTCCAATCAAAATTTCTAGACAGCAATTTTGTTCAGCGTTGTTGCTTTACAGATATAAATTATGTTTTTGAGGAGGACACTCCCCCACAGCCCTCAGGGTAAGGGTTATAAGTTATGCCCCGGGGGCATATAAGTTGTTTTTTTTTATAGAAATGCGTTGTCGTTGAAACTTCAAAAAAGGCTGATTCAATTTGAAAGTGAAATGGCTAGTGCCCTTTTTAATAGTTGACAGTGATTGGAAGGCAACTAACGACCCTTTCCACGCCCACCATTTCCCCAAACATATCCAGTCAAAATTTTGAGATAGTCATTTTCTTCCACGCACTTTAAAGTTCAGTAAATTATACCTTTGAGCAGGAAACTCCCCTACAGTCTTCAGGGCAAGGGTTATAAGTTACGCCCTTGGGGCATGTACGGTTTTTATTGAAGTCTTTATCGTAGAAACTTGAAAAAGGGCTCATTCACTTGGAAATTCAAATAGCTAGTGCCCTTTTTAATAGTCGAAAGTGATTTGAGGGCAACAAGCCCCCCTCTCACGCCCACCTTTTGCCCAAACACATCCAATCAAAATTTTTAGATAGCCATTTTATTCATCGTAGTTAAAAGTTTTGGAAATTAGGTCTTTAAGGATGACAAACCATCCCCCCACAACCCTCAGGGCAAGGGCTCACTCAATTGAAGGATCATTCAATTGAAAATTTAAAGGGCTAGTACCCTATTAATAGTCAAAAGTGATTCGTGGGCAATTAATTCCCCTCCCACGCCCACCCTCCCATTTGCCCACTATGTTTAAAAACTAAATGTTGCCTTAAGATTAAATCAAAATGCAATGCGTTAATGCTAATTCCCAATAAGGCATCTCAGCTGTATCCCAAGAACGACTGAGGGTATTATGTTTAGACTTTCGGGGCTACTTCTGCTCTTAAATATTAACCAAATTAAAATAGCGTAAATGTATCCAAGCCATCAAAGAAAGTAAACATATTTTTTCGCGAAAGGTATCAAGTTTTCTATTTCAGGTCAACTAGAGGAGGTATGAAACTAAATTAAACACTACTATTTGTGTCCAGATTTTTAAAAGCGTTTATGTTCTTCAAAATTACTGAAAACTTTTCTCCAGCATGCAAATAGCAGGCCAAACTGTAAAGTCTTAAAGAAAGAAAAGATTTAAAGCACAATTTTCTTTTCCCCTCAAAAAACTATGTCAATATAAAACGAACAAAAAATTAATTTAAAAACTTTTTCCACAAAATAAGTTTTTCAAAGAAACGTAAAGAACTCCATTAAACAAAAAATGAGCAAAACTAAAATCAAATAATCGACCAAACATGAAACTACCACAAATCAGCATCAATAAATAAATTAAACCCAAAATGAAGAGAAATTACAATAAATAACCGAGTCAAACTCAAAACGAGCAGAAATTAACATAAGTTGCGTTAAAAACCCTTATGCCTTCCCAAGGCCAGAACAAAATTTGTACTTTACTGAAAAAAATACAAATGAATTTGCATTGTCAGTTTAATATACATATACTGATATTTAGTAATCAAAATGTTAATCTTATTTGATTTATTAAAGTTATAAAATTAAAAAAATTTATATTGTTTTCAGTAAAGTGCAAATATTGTTCTTGAGTTAACCAGACAAGGGCAATGTCAACATCTGTTGGCTGATTCACAATTCTGTCAATTTCAAATTCTTCCCTTGGTATACGGTTTGGAGTCCTTATGTTGAATTTACCAAGTCAAATTCTATAATCAAATACTCCATATTGTTCTATACAATATTTGGCAGTTATAATCCATCTTCTGTTGAGTATGGCTCCTCCACAAATGTGTTCAAAATTTCCAGTAGTATTTTTAATACAATTTCGGCCTACCAGGGTATAGCTCCTGTTTTGAAATCAGATTCCCTTTGGGAGCTTAGGTTCGTATCCTACCGGCCGCGCCAATTCTAACGGGGGGGGGGGTTTAATGGGGGGAAATTTCAACAGTTGTTATCATATGAATTCTTATCGATTGACCCTTAATTCTACTGTTAAAGAACCCTATCACAAAGCATAGCCATAACATCTAGGGTCGTTGTGCTTCTAGGTTTGCTTCTAACACTGGTTTGTCAGGTCATAAGGATCAGATTCCTTAGGGAGTGATTTCGAGACACAAAAGACTAATATTCTGAGAAATACTAACATGAAGAGACACAAATAAAAAAGTAATTGATTTATTTTTACTCACATGCGAGAAACAGGACTGTGTACAAGAAGGTCAAAAATAAGGGCACTTTTTACACTGGTATGGGCACAATGGTTACAGAGCACAATTGTTATTGAATCAAGTCCGAAACTAGTCTCATAATAGAATTAACTGCATAAAAATTGACAATAGATTTTCCATACACCAAGAATGAACTCCAACCGGACTCCTTTGCTGCAAATCCTAGCTACTATACTTTTTGAGTTTCCCTAGGGTTACATTAAGGCGTCACTTGAGATATGTCACCCCTATTCCTGTTGGACTGAGAAATACATAATTCGACAACCGTAAATTCCGCGTAATTAATTACTATGATTCTGACATCTCGGAATTTTTCCTGTCAAACAACGTATTAATTTAATATTCATTGCTCACGACCTTTCAATAAGTTTCAAGATAGCTTATAAAAACATTGTTTTGGACAGTACAAATTGAATACATTTAAAAACTTTGTATATCATGTCGCTATTTCTTGTCTAATAAATTCTACCTTTGATTGACAGTTTGGTGATTAATGTTCCTAAAAATAAACAGTATTGTTCATCGCCTGTCGTGCAACATTTACTCATACTGATATTTATCTCATACCTTTGTGACAGTTTTTCTTTGCTTCAAGACTGATTTATTTATTGCCACCAACATTTGTTTTGGGAAAAGATTCTACAAAGTTTATTCAATCGAGATACATTTGTTCGCTACTTTTAATTCGAATCACCGGGCATTATTTAATTGACGTCTGTGGGTTTCATGATTTTAGGTTAATATTTTAATCGGTTCTGTTTTACATACGCACTTTTAAATTGAAAGGTAAAGAAGTTCACAAAGTAATTTGCAGTTTTTGATTGTTGATCAAATACACACCTCTGATTTTGCTTTGACCCTGTATATCTTTTAAAAATCTACACATTTGGTTTCATTTTGAGGAGGCAACTTTAATATCTACTGTAAATGGCCTACCACAATCTTTTACAGAGGTAGTTGAGATAAAAAAAAATATAAACAGAAATTTGGCTATAACTAGAGACACGGGAGATATTTCATTAAGCCCAATTTATAACAATTTAATATTAAAAGACTCAATCAATATTTTCGCCCAGTCTAATATAAGAAAATCTATCCGCATATGTAATGAAAACCGAAATTGCAGACAAGCTGAAACTATTGGAAGGCAAAATATTCTTGGTCAATCATTTTGGTAAATCCTCTTTCATTGATTCCTAGCTGGTTTTCATTCAGTATCTGTTCTCTCTTTGTCAAGTACACTTAAAAAGGTTAGATTTTTTTTTAGCACTGAGGACGAGTTGGTAGAGGCCCTTGTTGAAATATTTGCTTGTTCTTCGTCTTCATATTTTTCCACTGGCTGACAAAGTACTTGTTTTCACACCATTTTGATTTTAATTTTTCATTTATTATTCCCCTTCCTCTCTTAGTTTCATACGTTATTTATAGCCAGTGTGGCCCTAGAATGTATTTATGTCATCCTTACGGGGAGCATTGGACCAATATTAGTTCAGATTTCTTAAATTGTGTTAAAAAACATGTAAATCTTATCTACCAGTTCAATTTTTTAGAAACTTGGAAAAAACATCGAATTCTTCCACCTTCTTTAGGTTTCTATCTACATTTAGGCACAAAATCTGAAGGTCCGTTTGTCCAGAGAGTTGGTTTCAAATCTTTAACACGTATTTTGAAAGACCAGATATTCAAAATATACGTCCTTAGTAACAAAATATTTAATTTCAAATCTTTATTATATCAGACTTTATCCGTTCAAGATTTTCACAAAATTTTACATGTCTCATAAAGGTCTTTCCGACATGTTTTCTATTTAGCAAAAATTTGCTTATCGAAAAAATTCTCAAAATTTGAATTTGAACAGTTTCAACAAACACGGATTTTCCTTCCTAGATTTTGTCCTGGCCCTCTGTTGGAAAACCTATCCTTCATGGTTCTCACATCCAAAGAGCTAAGTATTCTTTCAAAAAGACCAAAATTTGCAATAGCTAAAACACACGTAAATACAAGACCTACTCAGAGGAGAAATTTTAAAGAGTATTCTTGATTATAGGCCATCATCGTCGCTTTCAAATCAATCAAAGGAAGAAGTTAAAATCTTTCGAAACTTAAAAAGATAAAAACACAGTAATCACAAAAGCGGACAAAGGAAACACAGCAGTAATCATGAATTTTATTAAGGAATAACGTTCCATCTGTAATTTTTCTCAGAATTAAGGACATGAACATTAAGTATACTAACCATGGTGTCCAGATTTTAGAGAATTGGTTAGTAGATAAACTCAACATAATTTTATTTTTGAAGTTCCAGGATTCAGATATTTTCTCTCCTCGATTTTTTTCAGTTAGTGCTATTAAATATGTTTCATCAAAACCTCTAGCTAAGCATAAGTGATTGCTATTGTCGAAAAGGTCTAAATTGTGGTTTTCTTAATAGGTTTAATACTCTAAAAAAATATATAAGTTAAAAGCTTGTTTTATGGCTTCTCTGGATTAAGTTGAAGCTTCACAAGAACTTAGAGCAGAGATTTCTAAGAAGCTAAATACTTTTAATAAGAGAAAATTTGAAAATGAAATCGCAAAAATTACATACAAATACTATCACATTTAAAAAAGGCTAAAGACTTCATCAATACTAGAACTGACAAAGATAATACCATTGCAAAAATGGAAGATTGTGAATCTGAAGAGAAAATGAAACCACTTTTTCAGAGAGCACTATTTATAAAAACTGGGCTTATACCCTACTGACATATTCCTAATGACAATAAGAAATGATTTGGACGCATTAAAAAAGGTTACATACAATCTCAAATACTTACAAGAAATTCTATCTAAGAGGTTTTTCCACACCCAATATTTATTTTGATTTGTTACAGGATATAATCTTTTCTAGCATGGATGTTAATGTTCTAATCAGATTGGCTGCGTTGGTTAAAGATAGGCTTTTTTTTCTTCTGCTTTAGACGAGAGTCTTATAAAAAGGTGTTTGTTTTACCGATGAGAACTCCTGTTAGTTCTCTGCTGGCAAAACTTTTCATGTATTTTGCTGTGACTTCTGCTAATCAGAGTTTTAGATATTTCCACTTGGCTTTTGGGGTGGATTCCTGGATGACGTTGTTTGTATTTGAAACTAAGGGTTTGAGTCCTTAAATCCTTTTCTTGACCATTTAAATAGCTTAGACCATTTCTTGAAATTTTGCTTACTCAATGAAATAATATTTTGCTTCCCTCAATATATAGAAAACCTAAACATAGCAACCGGTATCTAAACAGTCATTCGTGCCACCTAGTTTCATTGAAAAGAGGAGTTGTGATATCATTTGTTATTAGAATTGTTAGAATTTGTTCTAAGGAAGATTTTGATTTAGAATTTCTTATTTAAAACACACCTTTTTTGTAATGATTTTTTCATCACATTCGTAAATAAAACAACAGGAAACAATAATATTAAATATAATGATAAAATAAAAGCACTTTCACAGTATTTCAAATTGAGCTTTACAAAAAGTCATATTCCTTCATCCTATATAAACGAAAACCTTAAAGGAAAAGCTTATTGGTCACTTAGATCAATGGAAAATTTTATTATTTCTGAAAGTATCAGACTCGTGGCAATTGAGGTAGTGGTGTTAACAATCTTAATTTGAATTTTTTTTTTCTCAACCTTAAACTTTAATTAAAGACAGAAGTATGTTTTGATCCAACCTGAAATCTTATTAAATTAAGGAGATTCTATTATTTATAAAAGTTTATAAATAATTGAATAACACATAAAATATATACATCAGGAGTTACGACATTTCAGTAAGTTTAAAGTGAATTTATTATCAGCCCATTGACAATTTTGACAATGTTATGCGAGTCCTTTACTAAATAAGACCCGCGTTGGAATATATATGTCAGTGTTTGATTTTATCAATGTGCCTATGACAGTAAATTGAAGTGCAGATTATCTGATATTCCTGCTCCAGTTTTGTATCGCAAATGTGAGTAAAAATAAATACATTACTTTCTTATTTTTCATACCATTCTTTAAAAACCAACACTAATTGATGAACTAAGGACATATTTATATTAGAATTGCTGATAATGTTCAAGGTTTTATAGTTTTCCGTTAATTCAACTTTGTAGTTAGATGATAAAGGGTGATTTGTAAGTTTAACGCTATTATAAGCTGACATTAGTACACTTTTCCATCGAGGTCCTGGAGTTTGATAAGTGCTCTCAAATACCGTCGGCTTAAGCCTTAGATCATCGCCAAAATCAAACAGTTGTGAGCCACTATGCTCCAATAATATTGTATAGTATGCAGCATTAGTTGAAATATTAGTCAGAGTTGCATGAACGCTTTCAATCCAGATATTACTTTTTCCTTTGACGAAAATAGGAAAAACAGCACGTCGTTCTGTTCTAAGCAGCACAAATTCAAAAGGGAAATCGATTTCATCTAGCACTATCTCTATTTTACCTTCCTGCATGCTGTTCCATCCATTTAGTTCATTTTTAAGAAGATTCAAAGCTGTTCTAAATTTTATAGGGGATGACATGGGTGAAAATGGCTGCATTTTGGATAAAAAATTATTGTTCTGTCGAATATGTGCAGCAATGTTCGTAAGGTCAGATAAACTGGAATAAATCTGTTTTCCTGTTAAGAGTAGATTTAGTATCGAGTTGGCCACTATGCTATCGAGTGCATTCTGGGCAGAGGCCAAATTGGTTACTGTAGTTTTAGACGTTTGAAAAAAGCTGTCTTTACGCCTTTTGAGCCCATCAATCTTCAAGTGTATATCAGAAATATCTGAGCTGGCCTTAATCAGCTATTCCCCAAGCTCAACTTTCATATCAATAGCTGATATCATTGATTCAATGTCAGCTACATTTTGGGCCCCTAATTCGCTTGAAACTTCAAATAAAACTAACTTCAATCGAGACACTAGCTGACGGACTTCATGGCGTTTGAATCTAGTACTGACGTCCCTACTTGCAAAAGAAGCTGGGGTATAGGCTTTCATTAGATCAGAAACTTCAATGCCAAGTTCTATTTGACTTTTTATTCCAATATCATCTAGATCCTTGATAAAATTTTCCATGTAATCACTTAATGATTCAGTTGCATCAAACGTCCATCTTCTCCAAGACAACCATCATCTTGTCTTCCATTAAGTTTTTCACCGGACCTTATAGTGCTATTCAGGATTTTATCGTGGGAATTACAATCACAGGACGGAAATGATTCATTGCAAAAATACTTCCATTCTCGAATCCGAGTGTATGTTACTTTCAAAATCTTGTTCTGTCTACCTCTACCTCCGGGTCCTCCAATCTCACCGTTTCCTCCTTTTCCGCCTTGGGTGACTAGCGTAAAATGTTTCCTGAAACTTACATCACTGTTAAGTTTTAGCTCCCCTGGCTCACCTCCGTCACCCCCGGGTCGACCTGGATTGCAAGAAAAACCTGTTGCTCCAGGCGTAGCACCATATGATGATTGTGCAATAATTTGTGCGTAGCTCCAAGTTTTTTTTGCAAATTTCCTTCATTTATTCCCCCGTGTGTTTTGTCCTCCATTTTGTCCTAAATGTCCACCACGTCATCAATACTTTTTCCTGTTAAGAACGATATCTTTCTCCAAACTCCGTACCTTTCCAAAATAAAACACATTTCTGAACACTTTTCCTCGGCATAATGTTATTGGGTTAAATGATTAGTATCATAATATGCATCATAATACGATTTGTCATAAAGCCTGGCAGAAATAGACCCATCCTTCCCATCTTCTCCCTGTAAACCAGGCGCACTATCTCCGCCGTCTCCATCATCACCTCCATGTCCAATGATTTTCATCACGCCACCTTTGACAGAATAATGAACTCTTGTCAAAACAGTTCCTCCACTTAGGCCACCCAAGCCAGGTTGACAAGGTTCTACCTTTGGAGGAGAAAATAGCTCAATTAAGTGGACAGTAGAACCCTTAGCGTTCATATTAAGATACCCAGTTTCAACTGATAATACCTTTAGTGGTGTACTAGTGTATTCATAAACTTTTACATTAAAACAAATTAACCGAAGTTCTTCTATATCAGATCCCATCGATGATAAAATTGTAGGCAGGTCACGAATCTGGTCAAAGATTCTTGCCTTCTTGCCATTTGAGACAACATTAGGAGTAACTATATATATATATATATATATATATATATATATATATATATATATATATATATATATATATATATATATATATATATATATATATATATATATATATATATATATATATATATATATATATATATATATATATATATATATATATATAAAAATATATATATATATATATATATATATATATATATATATATATATATATATATATATATATATATATATATATATATATATATATATATATATATATATATATATATATATATATATATATATATATATATAATATATAGTATATATATATATATATATATATATATATATATATATATATATATATATATATATATATATATATATATATATATATATATATATATATATATATATATATATATATATATATATATATATATATATATATATATATATATATATATATATATATATATATATATATATATATATATATATATATATATATATATATATATATATATATATATATATATATATATATATATATATATATATATATATATATATATATATATATATATAGGAATGCAGGGTTGCTAAAATATCCATGCTGTCATTTCATTTATAAAATAAAATATATTTCTTCAAATGTCTAAAACTGATCTCTACTAATCTAATTATCGAAATCTATTAAACAGATATTCCGTAAACCTGACTAAATATATTTTTGAATGCAAGCTCAAATGCATTAAAAGTCAAATAAGAGACTTGCTAAACCTCAAATGAGAGGAGTGATATGGCAACCCTGTAGCAGCCTTGCAGGAATGACCTTAGACTTGTGGACATTAATAAAATCAAATTGCTTCAATTTTACATTTCTATATCCCTATCTCGTTGGAAAAGAATATATTCCGTATCCATTTCCAGTTGTTGTCGTTTCTCTTCATCGTCAGAATCAGAGTGCTCACTGTTGAGCAATAGGGGAGACATTACTAATACATTTTCATGCACTTTAGTATGAGTCTCAAACTGATCAATAGTTTTTGCTTTCATTGTAACATGTATTATAATTCCAAGTAAACAAACTACGAGCCCGATTTGATTTGTTACATCCAACTGATCACCAGCTATATATACAGCTATTTCCAAAGTGATGACTTCCTAAAAATAAAATATAATTAGTCTTTTTTCATTGACGATCTGAGAAAATTAGGGATCTTAATTTAGAATTAAGATCTCTGTCTATAGTCTGATGCTGATTTTGAACTTACAAATATTAAATAGAACTTACAAAAGTAAAACGATTGTAATACTGGACAGAATTTCGTACAAAATTCCGTTAAAATCCACTATACACCTTATTCGTTTTTGAAGTGCCACCCTCGGATAGAAAAAGAACTACTCGCGGCAGCCATGTTGTTGGTAAAAATCGTTCATCTCTAATAGGAATAAAGAAGAAAATAACAACAAAAGTCTACTTTTTGTGGTCTTTTTCGAGTCTCATCAATGGGAGGACCGTACTGTTCTGTTCCCTTGTGCAAAGAATCTTGAAAAAATCCAGAGACCTAAAACTACCTGACAGAGTGAGTAAAAACAGCTTCTTTTAGCCTTTAGCCCTAACAAAGCATTTTCAGCTCCGAAGCCTGGTGAGGTATTTGGTGAGTTATAATCAGAGGTAAATTTTCAGCAGTTCATATTATTGACTTACAAATAAAGTAAACATACTACTTGATGCTCTTTTTATGCTCTTAACAAATATAATTATCATTTTTGTCAAAATTAATTTAACCTTCCCCCCTCGGATATATAAACAAAGTCCGGTTTTATTTATGTGAAGTCGAGGAAGGGGGGAGGGTAGATTTTAAAAGTACCTCCAGTTTGTGTATGAATAAACTTTACCCCTACTGCCCTAAGGTGCAAATATACAACCTGAATCAGTATATAGGCTAGGGGTGGGGGTAAAATACATTTTTGAAAAAAATGATTTTTATGTTTTGAAAGAGCATAAAAAAGGCATTATGTAGTATGTTTACTTTATATGTAAGTCAATGATATGAACTGCCCAAAATTTGCCCAATCAGAATTAGAGGGGTATTGTCAGGGTGACAACTATCATGCTGAGAAAGTATAAATTCAGGAATCTAAAAGTTCCAGTTGTATTGACATGTTTCAGGATTTTGTTGTAATAGCACTTTTTCTTACATTTAGAAACAGTAACAAAGGGGGAATAATTGATAAATTTCTTTTTTTTAACCTTGTTTCCATCAGGGGCATAGCTCCAGCATTTGATAAAATTCTACTTAAGCTACTTTTGGCTCTCTTGGAAAGGGGATAGGTTAGGAAAATGAAACTTTCAGGGATGGATCTACAGACTAAAGTTTGCTCCTGGAAGAGGTATTCTGAAGTGCTTACATCCACTCCTCCCTCTAGAGGGTCCTGACCTTTGATTTTGAGTGAAACCTTGCAAAATAGATCTTTTTCTTTAATGAATTACAACAACAAAATTTTCAGCTTCACAACTTTGTTCAATCCTAAGTATTAAGGTTACACAAGTAAATTTCCTATATTAAAAAAAACCATTGATATGGCTTAAAATTCTACTCAAATAACAGGGATTTTATTTTCAGACCTAAAGTCAGATGAAAAGAAACCACGCACGTAAAATTAAGGTAAAAATTGATTTTATCATATTTAAATAGGTTGTAACTTTTATGTAGACAAATTTTAGGATCCGTTGGCAGGAGACGGAGTGGAAGGAGGGAAGTCAAAAAACAAAAACACGAACAAACAAATACATTATATAAATAAGTCCTCGGGGAAAAATTATAATGTAGAGAATTTTTTAACTCTGTTTTTTGGGGCATTTTTTGAAAACTAACCTTTCATGTTTTGGCATACTATATTCTTTAGGTTATGTGAAGGTATTATGGAGCACAACCAACAACACACTACTCCAGATAGTCCTGACCTTAGATGACCTTTCAAAATCTGTGTTATAAAATTGAAAACTTGCAAAATAAATCCTTTGCCTAAATCAAGTACTATAAAGATTTTGTTAGGTTCACAACTTTGCTGAATCCCAAGTTATAAGGTCTTAAAGTTATGCAAATACATTTCATAAATTTTGAAAAAAAACCCATGTCTTAAAATTCTACTCAAATAATAAGAATTGCATTTTCAGAATTAAAGCCAGAGAAAAAGAAACTGATAACTAAATATTTAGTTAAAATGTTGACTTCTCTAAAGTTCAATAATCAGATACCTTTCATTTAGGCAAATTACAGGGCCATCTAGAGAAAGAAGGAGTAGTGGTCGGTATTTCGCAATACCATCCTGGGACTTATTTCAGCCTGTAGATCCATCCGTAAAACATTTTCCGAACCTAACTCCTTTCCAAGATAGCCAAAAGTAGCTAAAGTAGAATTTTATTCCAGCAATTTATTGGGGGGGGGGGGGCAAAAAGTCCATATTCATGGGCTATATCATATTTTGTTTTTTCCAATTTATTGGAAAAAACTATGGTAATGTAGGCTAATCATTAAAGTGTATTGTACTTTATAAAGGAAGGATGTTATGGTCTTAGTGTTTTCTTTTTTCCCTTGCCATCCTCAAACAACACCACTGGTTTTCATCCCAAAGAAAAATTAATAGTAAGATTCTAGTTTAACTGCTTGTTGCTGTCTTGGAAAGGGGTTAGGTAAATGAAACCCTCAGTTATGAATCCAGGGCTAAAAATATAATTTGAAAAGGTATCACTAAGCTTCAACGTTAACCCTCTTCTGATTTTCAAGTGTTAGAAATTTGCCTGATTGGTAGGTTATGCCTATGGTTATTTTGACAACACAACATATTACGATAATTTTCAGTTATTAGTTTCTTTTTCTCTTATTTTAGTTCTGAAAATAGAATTTCTATTATTTGAGTAGAATTTTAAGCCATATCAATGGGTTTTTTCTAAACTTAGGAAATATATTTGCAGATCTTTGAAACGTCATGAATTTGGATTGAGTAAAGTTGTGAAGCTGAAAATAGCTTTCTTGTACTTAATTAAAGCAGAAGATCTGTTTTGCAAGGTTTCAGTGTCAGATCACAAAGATTTTGAAAGGTCATCAAAGGTCACTGCTCTCAAGAGGGGGAAGGAGTGGAGGCAGTACTTCAAAATACCTTCCTATGACATACTTTAGTCTACCTGTCCCTGAGGTAAAATGTTGTTATGTTGAAATTTCAATAGGTATAGACCATAGACCTGTCAAGCAGGCAAATTTCTAAGACTAAGAAATCATAAGATGGTTAATGTGGAAGCTTGGTAATACCTTCCCAAAGTATGGTTTTGGCCCTGGATTCATAACTGAAAGTTTCATTTTCCTAACCTAACCCCTTTCCAAGATAGCAAAAAGTGTAAACAATTTACTTACATGTCTGTCAGTCAGAAGCATAAAACCTCTTAAGAAAACTTAAAGTTTAATTCTCCCCTTGAATGGGTCTGAAAATGAATGGGAGGTTTAGCCTTAAGAAACTATGGTAGAATAGCTTCCTCCCTCTAATGACAAGAATTAACAATGCTAATACCAATTTCATGTCGTGTATCATAAAGGAATTAGTGTGTACATTTCACAGCAATAAGTAACTGCATTATTTTTGTCGGGGAGGGGGGACAAGAGGGGTCTATATCCAGAGAGTCCCGGGGCTTGGTATATATAATTTTTTGTGCTCCAATTTTTGGGGGGGGGTCGGCCCCCCCCCCACCCCAAACAACCCCCCTGAGTCTGAATTAACTTTTTGATTTTCAGAATGGAATGATTCAGAGCTTTTTGTTTGCTTCACATCTCTATTTAACTTTGATAGTAACTTCACTTTGAACCTTTATCCTTTTTATCATTTCACTCTGTGCAATTTACTGGTTCAAGTTCAAGTTCTTTATTAATCAATAAAAAAAGTTTTGACAAAACTATCAAATTAATGACCCACAGTGAGAATAACTCACAGTGAGAATGGTGTTTCAGTACATGCTCTTCTACTAAACAACTGTTTATCTTAGCTAGATATATTTGAAATCTACCTTCCTTTCATAGCAAGCAAATTTGTTCTCTATGAAATAGAATTGAAAAGCATCAGGGTTAAGCATTTCAATCCACCTCTGTTCATTTTAAAAAGGAATAGTGCCAGTTGAAGCCATATTTTCATTTCTGGTGCTTGTACCCTATTTTGGTTTCGTTGTGGGAGGGGGATTAGTTGATTGATGTGAGGGAGTTAGAACTTATTCTAAATTACCCAGTTGACATTGTAGTGTTTGATTCACAATTGAGTGTTTGATTCACTCATCTATCTAATTGAATGCTGATAGGTTCTGATGAAGTTGTGTTACTTTTATCTTACAATATTGTTTATAAATCGAAAGAGGTGAATTTGAAAGTATCTTTTTCTTCTTTACATAATTTACCTAAATTTGCACTTCAGAGCAAATTAAGATCGATCTTGATCTTTGAATTGCTCCATAATTAGTGATATGAAGGATTAAAAATCAAATACATCCCACTGGGTACTTCCAGGGAACACAATTCCATGTGACATCTAATAACTTCTTGAAAACTTCATCATTGGGTGCTGAGACTGTTGTATTTGAGAGACTAAGTGGTTTATTACATCGCTGGAGAAAAAAACTGTTGGTGGTGTTGAGTTTAGACAGGTAGCTTGAATAGCTTCTTTGAATATCCCTTCTTATAAGTACCAACATTTTGGTAAATTGACAAATGACTTAGGGGGGAGGGTTGTATACGCCTAAAGCAGATCAGCTCTTTGGTGTCAAAAAACCAGTGTTGATGATTTCAGTTTTCTCAATTGTTAATTATAATGTTCGTCTCTCATCTTTGTTGCTGCATTTGCATCTCGTCAAGAAGCAGCATGGTACCCCTGTAATTGGGTGATGCTATGCACAGACTAAAATCAAGCACTATAATGACAAGGGCCTTGTACAGCCTCACAAAAACATAGGAATTCCTACTGAATATTGTTTTTTTTAAGAGTGCTAGGACAGTTTGCATAAGGCACATTCTTCCTGCAGTTTTAATGAAATTTACCTTGGTTGTTAATATGGATTATCTTTGTTAACTCCAGAGCTCACAATAATTTAGGAAATTAAGATTTTTCCTAGTTTCATTTTATGTTAGTTTCCAACCCTGTTTAAAAATTTCTTTATCTATCCATTTTACAATGCACCATTAAAACTGGGGGCATAAGAGATAAAGCAGGAGAGTAACATACACTAAATGAGAAAATATATTTCTAGCATACTGTTTAGAGGTGGAGAAGTATTGAAATTGTCCTCATTTTGTTTATTCTGAATCCTTATCTAGATTTGCTTCAAGGTATTTGGCTGAAAATTGTTTGGCTTCTGTGACCTCCCTTTTTTCATAAGGTAGCATATTATTAATATATTTTTAGTCGTAAACTGACAATTTATATGTGCACATGGGTATGAAAGGAATTTTTCCTGAGGGGTCTGAGATAAAGAAAAGAATATTATTTTGCTCATTTTTCCTCAGAGAGTTTGAGTTATTTGGCCGAATCTTAGGAAAAGTTCTCCATATATAAATATGTATTTCTGGTTTTTGTCTTACGTATCTGAATTCCCAGACTTTTCCAAAGATTCTTGAGGCTCAAACAGATAAATAGGGTTTTATATTTATTGTCTGAAAGGATTAAATTTTACTATAATGGTAAATGATTTAATGTAATGATAAATTTATATGTAACAGCATGTAGAAAGGCCATTTCATGATTTAAAAAGACAAAGGAGAAAAAATTGAAAAATGATTCAAAAATAGATTTTCTCTGTTGTTCTTAGTTTAAGATGAAAATTTCCCAAAGTTTAGCTTTAGTTATACTTTTGTATTTACTTAAAGATTATTATAATTTTGTAGGAGCTTTGTTGATATCTTTATAGAAATTAATGTGTCTGAGAAGAATTTATTCCTCTTTTTTATGAAGATGACTCAGTTTCCCAAGAGAAGTAGACAACTGTTTTGCTGCATTTTCTTTAATACTTCCAGTTTTACTTTCAAAAACAAGTTTTTTATTAATTCAAAATAACACAATTGAAAAGATAGACGAACTATTTCTCTGCTGCTCTGCACTATTTCTGTCTTTGAAAATATAGTCCTTATTTCCTTGCTACCATTTAGGCCTGAGTAATTTATTGGAATGTTTAGAATAGGTATTTCTAGTGTAAAACAGCCACACAAAACTTCCAACCCTGTTTGAAAATTTCTTTTTCTATCCATTTTACAATGCACCATTAAAACTGGGGGCATAAGAGATAAAGCAGGAGAGTAACATACACTAAATGAGAATATATATTTCTAGCATACTGTTTAGAGGTGGAGAAGTCTTGAAATTGTCCTCATTTTTTTTATTCTGAGTCCTTATCTAGATTTGCTTCAAGGTAATTGGCTGAAAATTGTTTGGCTTCTGTGACCTCCCTTTTTTCATAAGGTAGCATATTATTAATATCTTTTATTCATAGACTGACAATTTATATGTGCACATGGGTATGAAAGGAATTTTCCTAAGGGGTCTGAGATAAAGAAAAGCATATTATTTTGCTAATTTTTCCTCAGAGAGTATGAGCTATTTGGCCCAATCTTAGGAAAAGTTCTCCATACATAAATATGATTTGTGTTTTTTGTCTTACATCTCTGTTTGAATTTCCAGACTTTTCCCAAGATTCTTGAGGCTCAAACAGATAAATAGGGTTTTATATTTATTGTGTGAAAGGCTAAAAGTTTACTATAATGGTATAAGATTTAATATAATGGTAAGTTTATATGTAACAGCATGTAGAAAGGCCATTACATGATTTAAAAAGACAAAGGAGAAAAAATTGAAAAATGATTCAATTACAGATATTCTGTGTTGTTCTTAGTTTAAGATGAAAATTTAATAAAGTTTAGCTTTTTTTATACTTTTTTATTTCCTTAAACCTTATGATGATTTTATTGGAGCTTTGTTGATATCTTTATAGAAATTAATGTGTCTGAGAAGAATTTATTCCACTTTTTTATGAAGATAACTCAGTTTCCCACGAGAAGTAGGCAACTTTTTTGCTGCATTTTCTTTAAGGCGTCCAGTTTTACTTTCAAAAACAAGTTTTTTACTAATTAAAAATAAAATAATTGAAAAAATGTACGAACTATTTCTGCTGATCTGCACTATTTTTGTCTTTGAAAATAAAGTCCATATTTCCTCGCTACCATTTATGCTTGAGTAATTTGTTGGCATGTTTAGAATAGGTATTTTTAGTGTAAAATAGCCATTCAAAAAAATGTTAATCATCTGGTGTTGCGTGTTAAATGTGTTTACTATACATAATATTCTAAAAAGTCATATCCATAAAATACAGAACTGTTTACTAATTTATGATAAAACCGAGTCAATTTGATATAAAAGTGTACAGCTGAAATATCCACACCTCTTTTGTCAGTTCCTGGAGGCAGAAAGAATGGCAGTGCCTCCTAAAAACTTTCCCACCCCTGAGAAATGTTAAAAGCAAGTGTGAAGCTTTCCTATAACAAATTATAATATTTTCACCCTTAGGCTACCAAATAAAAAAGATTCATGAATTACCCTTATGTTTATAAAATAAAATTTATAAAGTCATCAAGGAACAATGAGCATATACATCAGTTCAAGAGATGATAATATTTTTAACAGAAGGAGACAAAATATTTAACCGGGCCAAAGGCATTTTGGACTGTGACCCTT
>NW_028297432.1:849550-882343 GCF_049724085.1 Artemia sp. Qi Xiang Cuo
CCATTTTCAAATTTTGATAGGATGTGTTTGGGTAAAAAAAGGGAAGAAGGAAGGGGACTGGTTACCCTCAGATCATTTTCGACTCTTAAATAGAAACAAGAAATTTTGATTTCCAATTCACTGATCCTCCTCCAAAGTTGATACGACCAAACTTTCCATAAAAACTTTATAAGTCAGCAATTAGCAGCTAGCATCACTTACAGCTCTTTCTACAGGGTGAGAGGTTTCAAACCCAGAGCCATAGTTATTTGACAATTTGGAACATTTTACATCAAAAGACCAATTCTGAATCTTGATCGAAAGTATTGAAGAAACAAGGACTTGAGGGGGGTGGCTGGTTGCCCTATGATTATTCTTAAAATTTAGAAATGTAGATAGAACTTTTAATTTACAATCATATTAGCCAATTCCCAGACTTATGCGACCAGCCCTTATGTCAAACCTTATATACTCACTGGTTATAAGTTATAACCAATTATTTTGGGTTTTGTGGGATTATGTTAACCCCAGAGACTGTCTTATCTCTGGTCAATTTTGAAAAAAATGACTATGTCAAAGCCTCTATAGGATGCGTTTGAGGAATAACGGGGATGGGGGGGGGGAAATAGGGGACTCGGATGAGTATAATAAAAAGTTTAAGTGGCAAAATTTTTTATATGAACCGTATAAGTACCCAAACATAATTGACCACCCTTTCCCCCGGCCTCTGAGTGGTTAGAGGCCGGGCCAACGGCAGGCCAACGGCATGTTATATGCTAAGTTAGCTATTTTAAAAAAATAGCTATCTCCATTTTTGGTCAATTGAATTCGAGGAAAACAGTGTTCGGGGACCTTCTGTTTTCTGATCACTTTTGAATCTTAAAATGTTGAAAAGGGACTCAAATTATTTTTCTACACTCTAACAAGGACACTGTCTTAAAATACTTTAAAATTTTTACTCCGTTTGTACACAAATTTAAATATAAAGTAACTTGAAAATAAATTTATTAGAGCCCAAGACAGGTTTGTCGTTATACATCATGTGTCCAGACTTTGTAAGACCAAATTGAAAATACAACCTTTTACTACACATTTAAAAAAATACAAAAATAATGAAAAAAAATAAAAGTTTTAATTTTAACTCCGCTGTCCTAATATTGACCTTATCTACTGTCTTAGACTTTTCAAAATGTACTTAAATGTGCAAGCCATAACACTATCAACTTAAAAAGACATGTTGTTTTAACTGAAAGTAAGGAGCAACAGTGAAAAATGAAACGAGCAGAAATTAGTATGTATGTTAAAAGGGATGTCCCCTCCTCGACACCTCGCGTTTTATTCTAAAGCTTTTTATTTATTTAAAAAAAATATTTTTTATAAATTAAGCAATTATCGTACTTCGCGCGGCGATATTGAGGGGACACCCCCGGTCATATACAGATTACTGTCTTTTCATTTTAAATTTTAATGTCGCTCCTTACTTTCAGTTAAAGAAAACCTCTTTTTTTTAGTTAATTTCTGAACGTTTTGAATTAATGAAGCTTTGATTTTAGCTTACCGTACATGAATAATTAAAACAGAATTCGCATATTAATTTTCCTTTTTTTGGCTAATTGGCTTTCTCGAAATTTTGTTCATACGTAACTTACGAATTAACTTACGTAACGAATTTGTATGTACGAATAACGAATATTCGTATGTTTTTATTACGTATATTAGGGAGTTCGCTCCCTAGTCAATACCTTGCTCTTTATTCTAAAGTTCGAATTTTGTTCGAATCACAAACCCCTGAATCACAAAGGCTGTTTAATTAGAACAGATAGCTTAATTAGATTTTGGCTCACTCTACATGAATAATTAAAACGAAATTTGCATATTAATTTTTCCTTTTTTTGGCTAAGTGGCATTTTCGAAATTTTCTTCTTACATAAATTACGAATTAACATAAGTAAAGAATTTCTATATTCGTATGTTTTTTTTATGTATATTAGAGAGTTCGCTCCCTAGTCAATACCTCATTCTTTACGCTAGAGTTCGAATTTTGTTTGCTAAAGTTCGGATATTAATTTTCCTTTTTTGGCTTATTGGCTTTCTCGAAATTTTGGTCTGATGTAACTTACGAATTAGCTTACGTAACGAATTTCTATATTCGTAAGTTTTCATTACGTATCTCCCTCATATACGTAATAATTTTTGATCGTTTTAAGTTCTAATATTGCTTCTTACTTTCAGTGAAAAAAACTGCTTTTTTATTTAATTTCTGATCGTTTTTTAAATAATGCTGGGAAATCTGGCACCCTCTTCATAGAAATTTCCATTACCCCAAGGAAACATCCTCCACGGAAAGATTCTCCCGAGTAACCCACTCCTCCAGCCCCCCCACTAGAAATTTTTTTTTCCTGAAAATGTCTGTATACTTCCCAATAACCAATACAATATGTAAACAATGGGCAAAGTTCATAACTTGCAGGGAACTGTGGTGGATTGTCATTCTAAAAGACATATTTATTAGATTTTCGCTCATGCTGAAGAAAATGGCTATCTCATAATTTTGACTCGGCGACTTCGGGAAAAAAATTAGCGTGAGAGGGAGGCAAGTTGCCCGACAATTTTTTGGTCACGTAAAAAGGGCGCTAAAACTTTTGGCTTCCGTTCGAATTTATATATATATATATATATATATATATATATATATATATATATATATATATATATATATATATATATATATATATATATATATATATATATATATATATATATATATATGTATATATATATGTATATATATATATATATATATATATATATATATATATATATATATATATATATATATATATATATATATATATATATATATATATATATATATATATATATATATATATATATATATATATATATATATATATATATATATATATATAATATATATATTGGAATAAATTAATTTAAAATTATATTCTTTAAAATTTAGTGTTACAAATGTGAAGCCAAGTTTTGCGTTCAAGAAAAATATGACTTGTCTATACATGAGAAAATCGAATGCGCTTATGTTTATGCTTGTTTAAATATTCTCTGGAGCACTTGCATCTCGGTCAGGCTTTTTATAATGGTTCAGATAGGGAATGATCATACTGAATTATATTTATATACAGTGATCTTGATATTCCTTTAGCACCAGTTTTTGACTGCAAAACAATTGAAGGCCAAGGAGGGTAACTTCTGAAATTAGTGAAAACAATATCAAAGGGCTTGAATTTTGACAGAAGCGTAGCAATGAGAATAAATAATTAGCAATCTTTGACTGGGCCAAGTAATCCAATAATTTGTAAGGAATGGCAAGTATTCCAAGTATTTCAATGTACGACTCAGATGATAATAATGCTGAACACTAACTCAAAGCCACAATCCACAAATATTTCTTAAGCCGTAATCACATAAAAGTTTATAAATTTATCTAACAAGTTTCAATTATAATTTCAAAAGTGATGTAATGCGATTCAATTACTCCTGCAAACCAAAGTCACTGGCAAGAAGTTTTGCAAACAATCCAAGAATTTCTTTTTAGATGTTATTTGTTTTAACGAAATGAAATATAATCCGATTAGTTACATGTTGACACCTTGAAAACTAGTTCAAGTTTCAGTTCGGTATGAGATGAATCATGCTGGTTGATTGATAATAACATCTGATGACACTTACTGAATGGGCCAGATTACAAACCTTTAGAATATTTGTCCAAAACAAACAGAAATTATAATAAATAGCAGTGCTAAACTCAAAAGGAGCAGAAATTAATATGATAGGGTTCAAACCCCAATGTTTTCTAAAAGCCAGAATTTGATTTGTGCTTTACTGAAAAAATTCTTTAAAATATTTTCAAATTTTATAACCTTAAGAAATCAAATTTTAACTAAGATTTTAAGCAGTAAATATCAGCATACTTAAATTAAACTGACAATGCACATTTTTTTTAAGTAAATTCATTTGAATTTTTTTTCAATAAAGTAAAAACTATATTCTGGCTTTTAGAAAGCATAGGAACTTGAACCCTACTCATATTAAATTCTGCTCGTTTTGAGTTTGACTGTTATTTATTAATAAAAAAAGAGGGAAGTAAAGAGCGAAATTGAAACTTAAAACGAACAAAAATTATTACTTCAAAGCCTATCTAACATATATCAATGAGTAGTATTGGTACAATCTAAGAGACGGGGGTAAAGGAAATTACTGTGTCAATCTATGAGACTGAGGTAATAGTAAATTACTGTGTCAATCTAAGAGACTCCGGTAATAGAAAATTACTGTTTACAATTAAAGGTAGTGCACAGTCCCCTCATATTGCTGCAGTCAAAGGTAATGCAGTCCCCCAATATTGCTGCAATCAAAGGTAGCACAAAGTCCCCGAATATTGCTACAATTAAAGGTAGCGCACAGTCCCAAGATATAGCTATAATGCTTCCGATCAGAGAGGTAGCCATAATGTCATTGTTTTAAAAAAAAGTTAAAAAAAAGCTAAAAAAAGTTAAAAAAAAGTTAAAAAAACGTTAAAATAAAAATTCAAATTGCATGAAAAAAATTAGTTTCATTAGGTAGAAAAAAAAATAAATGTAATTTTTTCAAGAAGAGAAAAATAAACATGCAACAAATTTCAGGAATAAAAAATCTCTACGCAACAAGTACATTGTTTTTTTTCTACCTTGTGAAACTAATTTTGTTCATGGAATCTAAAATAGTTTATTTCTCTAATTTATGTATCTGTAAAACTATCACATGATTCTAAAAGACACAATTTCCTAGATATATAAAAAATGTTGTTTTATTGAAATATTGGATATAAATCTATATATATTGTCGTTTTCATTACTTTGACATCATCATCATCATCAACTGATGATGATCTCTCTATGCTGACATCTTATTTCTGTCTTTTAGCGGGTGGGGGGAGAAACTCCATACTATCACAATCGATATGTACTTCTTCAGTCATTCGTCTTTTAGTGGGTAGAGGGTGAAACTCCACTGTATCTTCATCCTCCGCCAGGTCGACTGTTTCTAGAGTTTTCAACTTTTTCTCCCCCCGGTCCACAGAATTTCTTAAACTTTATAATGTTATATGCTTTTCTTCAGTTAATGAAACTTCTCACCATTGTCTACAATCAAGGATTGATTGTACCTCCTGAAACTTAGAAATAAAATATGAGTATCATTTTAGTAAAGTTAAATGAATGTAAACCCTTTTTATGCATGTATGATTCGGACAGCTAATTTACTCGAATTTCTAAAGTTTATTAAATGTGCCGGTTGGTAAATTACAGATAAGCGGAAAGTAGCTTGGATAACCGCAATTTACGATTGTAAAAGCCATTTTATTATTATTAAGCAATTTCAATCAAATGAGCGAGAATATTCAAAGAAAAAGAAGACATGTAACTGGAATCTCCTGAAACCTAGATCTCGGAAGCTTATTATTATTTTTTTTTATTGTTATTAAGCAATTTCAATCAAATAAACTAGCATATTCAAAGAAAAAGAAGACAGTTAACTGGAATCTCCTAAAATCTAGATATCGGAAGCTTTTTTAGGTTATTTTTTATTATTATGAAGCAATTTCAATCAAATAAACAAGAATATTCAAAGAAAAAGAAGACAGTTAACTGGAATCTCCTGAAACCCAGATATTGGAAGCCTTTTATATTATATTTTATTATTATTAAGCAATTTCTGTCAAATAAATGAGAATATTCAAAGAAAAAGAAGACATTTAACTGGAATCTCCCGAAACCTAGATCTCAGAAGCCTTTTATATTATATTTTATTATTATTAAGCAATTTCAGTCAAATAAATGAGAATATTCAAAGAAACTGAAGACACTTAACTGGAATCTCCTGAAACCTAGATCTCGGAAGCTTATTATTTTATTTTTTATTATTATTAAGCAATTTCAGTCAAATAAATGAGAATATTCAAAGCAAAGAAGACAGTTAATAGGAATCTCCTGAAACCTAGATCTCAAAAGCCTTTTATATTATATTTTATTATTATTAAGCAAGTTCAGTCAAATAATTGAGTATATTCAAAGAAAAAGAAGACATTTAACTAGAATCTCCTGAAACCCAGATCTCGGAAGCTTATTCAATGGAATTCTGAACTTATATGTCGGAAGCTATTATGTTTATTAGTAATATTAAGCAATTTAAATAAATTAAAGAGAATTTTCAATGAAAAAGAAGACATTTAACTGGAATCTCCTGAAACCTAGATCTCAGAAGCCTTTTATTTTATATTTTATTATTATTCAATAATTTCAATCAAATAAATGAGAATATTCAAGGAAAAAGAAGACATTTAACTTGAATCTGCTGAAACCAAGATCTCGGAAGTTTTTTATATTATATTTTATTATTACTAGGCAATTTCAGTGAATTAAATGAGAATATTCAAAGAAAAAGAAGATATTTAACTGGAATCTCCTGAAACCTAGATCTCGGAAGTCTTTTATATTATATTTTATTATTATTAAGCAATTTTAATCAAATAAAAGAGAATTTTCAAAGAAAAAAAACACATTTAACTGGAATCTTCTGAAATCTATATTGCAGAAATCTTTTATGTTATATTTTATTGTTGCTAAGCGGTTTTCATCAACCAAAAGACAATTATCAAAGAATAAGAAGAAATTAAACGGGTATATCTTGAAACCTAAGTCACGGCAGGTTGTAAAATGATTTTTTATGATTATTAATCAATCTTAACAAAATAAATGAGAAAATTCAAAGAAAAAGAAGACATTTAACGTGAATCTCCTCAAAACATAGATCGCAGAAATCTTTTATACTATAGTTTATTATGGTTAATCCGTTTCTGTCAAATAAATAAGACTATTCAAAGAAAAAGAAGACATTTCAATTAAATATCTTGAAACATAGATCTTGAAAGCGTTTTATATTATGTTTTTTCATTATTAAACCATTTCAGTTAAATAGATGAGAATATCCAAAGAAAAAGGAGACATTTAACTGGAATCTCCTGAAACCTAGATCTCAGGAAGCTTATTTATGTTATTTTTTATTATTATTAAGCAATTTCAGTCAAATAAATGAGAATATTCAAAGAAAAAGAAGACATTTAACTGGAATCTCCTGAAACCTATATCTCAGAAGCCTTTTATATTATATTTTAATATTATTAAGGAAGTTTAGTCAAATAATTGAGTACTTTCAAAGAAAAAGAAGACATTTAACTAGAATCTCCTGAATCACAGATCATTACAGGTTGTTGAATTTTTTTTTAAGATTGTTAATTAGTCAAAGCCAAATAAATGAGAGCACCTAAAGATAAAAAAGAAAGTTAACTGGAATTTCCCTGGGATTAGATATTATCGGCTTTTTTATGTTATTTTTTATTATTATTAAGCAATTTAAATCAAATAAACGAGAATATTCAAAGAAAAATCAGACAGTTAACTTGAATCTACTGAAGACTAGATATCGGAAGCTTTTTAATGGAATCTCCTGAAACCTAGATGTCGGAAGCTTATTATGTTTTTTTTTATTATTAAGCAAATTTAAATAAATTAAAGATAATTTTCAAAGAAAAAGAAGACATTTAACTGGAATCTCCTGAAACCTAGATCTCAGAAGCCTTTTATATTATATTTTATTATTATTAAGCAATTTTAGTCAAATAGATAAGAATATTCAAAGAAAAAGAGGACATTTAACTGGAATCTCCTGAAACCTAGATCTCAGAAGCCTTTTATATTATATCTTATTATTATTAAGTAATTTCAGTCAAATAAATGAGAATATTCAAAGAAATAGAAGACATTTAATTGGAATCTCCTGAAACCTAGATCTCGGAAGCTTATTATGTTATTTTTTTATTATTTTTAAGCAATTTCAGTCAAACAAATGAGAATATTCAAAGAAAAAGAAGATATTTAACTGGAATCTCCTGAAACCTAGATCTCAGAAGCTTATTATTTTATGTTTATTTATTATTAAGCAATTTCAATCAAATAAATGAGAATATTGAAAAAAAAGGAAGACATTTAACGGGAAGACCCTGAAACCTAGATCTTAAAATCTTATTATGTTATTTTTTTTATTACTAAGGAATTTAAATAAAATAAAAGAGGATTTTCAAAGAAAACGAAGATAGTTAACTGTAGTTTTCTGAAACCTATACATCGGAAGCTCTTTTATGTTATTTTTTTATTATTGAGAGATTTAAGCAAAATAAAATAGAATATTCCAAGTAAACGAATATGGGTAACAGGAATATACTGAAAATTGAATACCAGAAGCTTTTTTATGTTATTTTTTTTTATTATTAAAAGATTTAAGTAAAATAAAAGAAAATATTCACAAGAAAAAGAAGACAGTTAACTGGAATCTCCTGAAGCCTATATATCAGAAGCTTATTATGTTTTTTTTTGTTATTATTGAGCAATTTCAGTCAAATAAATGAGAATATTCAAAGAAAAAGAAGACATTTAACTGGAATCTCCTGAAACCTAGATATCAGAAGTTTATAATGTTATTTTTTTTATTATTAAGGAATTTAAATCAAATAAAAGAGAATTTTCAAAGAAAAAGAAGATATTTAGCTAGAATCTCATGAAGCCTAGATCTCACAAGCCTTTTATATTATATTTTATTATTATTAAGCAATTTCAGTGAAATAAATGAGAATATTCAAAGAAAAAGAAGACATTTAACTGAAATATCCTGAAACCCAGATCTTGGAAACCCTTAATATTACATTTTATTATCATTACTCAATTTCAATCAAATAAATGAGAATAATCAAAGAAAAACAAGATATTTAAACTGTAATTTCCCGAAACCTAGATTTTAGAGGCTTATTATGTTATCTCTTTTTATTATTGAGCAGCTTTAATAAAATAAAAGAGAATTTTCAAAGAAAAAGAAGTCGTTTAACTGGAATCTCCTGAAACATAATTCTTGGAAGCATATTATGTTATTTTCTATTATTATTAAGCAATTTCATTCAAACAAATGATAATATTAAAAGAAATATAATACTTTTTATCTGGAATCCCATGAAAACTGTATCTCGGAATCTTATTATGTTATTTTTTTTATTACAAATCAATGTAAATCAAATACAACACGATATTCAAAGAAAACGATGATATTTAAATGGAATATCATGAAACCTAGATGTCAAAAACTTTTTATAGTATATTTTATTATTATTAGACAATTTCAATCAAATAAATGAGAATATTCAAAGAAAAAGAAGACATTTAACGGGAATCTCCTGAAACCTAGATCTCAGAAGCCTTTTATACTATATTTTATTATTATTAAGCAATTTCAGTAAAATAAATGAGAATATTCAAAGAAAATGAAGACATTTAATAGAAATCTCCTGAAACCTAGATCTCAGAAGACTTTTATAGTATATTTTATTACTATTAAGCAATTTCAGTCAAATAAACGAGAATATTCAAAGAAAAGACCACATTTAACTGGAATCCTCTGAAACCTATATCTCTAAAGTCTTTTATATTATATTTTATTACTATTAAGCAACTTCAATCAAATAAATGAGAATATTCAAAGGAAAAGAAGATATTTAACTGGAATCACCTGGAACCTAGATTTTGGAAGTTTATTACGTTATTTTTATTTATATTGAACTATTTCAATCAAATAAAAGAGAATTTTCAAAGAAAAAGAAGACGTTTAACTGGAATCTCCTGAAGCCTAGATCTCAGAAGCTTATTATGTTTTTTTTTTATTATTGAGCAATTTTAATCAAATAAAAGAGAATTTTCAAAGAAAAAAAGACGTTTAACTGGAATCTCCTGAAGCCTAGATATCGGAAGCTTTTTAATGGAATCTCCTGAAACCTAGATGTCGGTAGCTTATTATGTTTTTTTTTATTATTAAGCAATTTAAATAAATTAAAGATTTTAAAAGAAGACATTTAACTGGAATCTCCTGAAACCTAGATCTCAGAAGCCTTTTATATTATATTTTATTATTATTAAGCAATTTCAGTCAAATAAATGAGAATATTCAAAGAAAAAGAAGACATTTAACTGAAATCTCCTGAACCTAGATCTCGAAAGCCATTTATAGTATATTTTATTATTATTAAGCCATTTCAGTCAAATAAATGAGAATACTAAAGGAAAAAAAACATTTAACTTGAATCTCCTGAAACCTAGATCTCAGAAATTTATTATGTTATTTTTTTTATTATTGAGCAATATTAATCAAATAAAGAGAATTTTCTAAGAAAAGGAAGAACTTTAACTGGAATCTACAGAAACCTAGATTTCGGAAGCCTTTTACGTTATTTTCTATTATTATTATACAATTTTAGTTAAATAAACGAGAACTTACAAAGAAAAAGAAGACAGTTAATTGGAATATCCTGAAGCCTAGATATTAGAAGCTTTTGTATGTTATTTTTTATTATTATTATTAACAATTTCAATCAAATAAAAAAGAATGTTAGAATAAAAAAGAATAAAGTTAAATTAAGTATCACTAATCCTATATATAGGTAGCTTTTTATTTTTTTTCTTTTTTTAATTATGAAATTTAAATAAATTAAACTACAATTTTCAAAAAAAAAGAAGACAGTTAACTGAAATATCCTGAAATCTAGATATAGGAAGCTTTTTTTGTTACTTTTTTTAATTATTAATCAATTTAAATCAAATAAACAAGAACATTAGAATAAAAAATAATAAACTTATCGTTAATCTCCTTAAGCCATGATATTGGAGGCTTTTTTATGTTACTTTTTATTATAATTATTCAATTTAAATCTATTAAAAGATAATTTTCAAAGAAAAAGAAGAAAGTTAAATGGAATATACCAAAGCATATATAGGACGCTTTTTTATGTTATTTTTTTTTATTTTTGAGAAATTTCAATCAAATAATATATAATTTTACAAGTAAATGTATACAGTTATCTGGACTATACTGAAACCTAAAGATCGGAAGCTTTTTTATGTTATTTTTTTTTATTATTAAGCAATTTCAATGAAATAAAAGAGAATTTTCAAAGAAAAAGAAGACAGTTAACTGGAATCTCCTGAAGGCTACATATCGGAAGCTTTTTTATGTTATTTTTTTTATTATTAAGCAATTTCAGTCAAATAAATGAGAATTTTCAATGAAAAAGAAGACATTTAGTGTGGCGCGCCACTCTAAGTGAACCTTTATTAACCCAGGGGGGGGGGAGGTCCTACAAAATAGGTGTTCTCTTCATCATGTCACTTTCTACAGGTTTAAGCGTTGAATCTATCCCCACCCACGGAAACAGTCACTTTCTACAGGTCTATTCCAATTGTGATAAGTGCTTATGATCTTCTGATGAGAGCAATTGATGTAGATTTAATGTGTTCATTTCTTATGATGATATTATGCATTGCAGGTCAAAATGATATCCGTTTCGTATATGATACAATAGGCGAAACTGTTTTTTTTTATCGTTATACACCTGATTAGCTTTAAACCGTAGAAAATCAATGTTAATTGTCAAAATGATCATAATTGGTTGTTAGTGTTTCACACCTTTTAACTATTTATCTTGTCATGACTTTTAGAATTAAAACAATTCGTATAAAGCTATGATGTGAACGGTATAATTATATCAGATTCACTATGAACTCTGAAACAGGTAACTTTCCAATTGAAAGTAGCGCTCTCTTTTATTAAATGATCTTTTGATAAGAAGAATATCAAGGCATCAGGAGATTCCAGTTAACTGTCTTCTTTTTCTTTGAATGGTCTCATTTATTGACTGAAATTGCTTAATAGTAAAAAAAAAAAAAATAATTAGCTTCTGAGATCTAGGCTTCAGGAAATTCCAGTTAATTGCCTTGTTTTTCTATGAATATTCTCATTTATTTGACAGAAATTACTTAATAATAATAAAATATAATATAAAAGGCTTCCGAGATCTAGGTTTCAGGAGATTCAAGTTAAATGTCTTCTTTTTCTCTGAATATTCTCATTTATTTGACAGAAATTGCTTAACAATAATTAAGCAATACTCTATAAAGGTAATAAAGGTCACATACTCTATGACACTGTAAAAGATTTTGTTTTTCCGTGAGTAAATAGACCGGTGACCAAGGACACTTTGAACCCATACAATCGGTCTTTGGCCGAGGATATGGGCATGCATTGGACCCCCTCCAAGCAGAAACTAACCACAGAATTGAACCCTAAACAGAATATTGTTGTTCACCATGTCCTATTGCGGAGGATGGTGACCAATTTTTTCAGGGTCACTGAGATACAGTGAGTCCTGCAGTTCAATCAGAAGCCCTAAATGAAAACGTTTTTTGACACTTTTGTCAGTAAACGTTCAAAGTCAAAAAGTAATGTTCAAAAATAAATTTATAAACTCATTTTAAATTCAGCTTTTTAAAAACTGTGTGAAAGGGTACAAAACATATCTCGTTAAGACTTTATAGCCTGTCCCAAATACTGTGCCTAACTTGTTGCTGATCCTAACTTTACAACATAAACGACTATAGACCCGAAGATGTTTCTGCTATACATAAGAAAGAGAGATGTAGTTCGGACTAAGGATATCGGGGGGGGGGGGAGGTCACTACTTGAAATGTCCACGAAACGCATGTTTACCTTATGGTACACGTGGGTAAGGTACAATGGCCCAGGGAGGGGGAGGTTCAGGTTTACTATGGGGACACAGATTCTCTATTGTTAAAAGTTAAAACCAAGAATTTATTGGAAGATTTGGAAAATGGTGTGTACATTAGGCCGCGGATGAACTACACGAATTGGAATATGAGCATCTATCCCGAGTTGATGAAACGCAAGGTCTCCAATCAATTACTAATTTTAAAATCGGAGACAGGGAGCGATTTAATATCCAATGGGGTGTTCCCCGGTCCAAAAGTATACTGTGTGGAAACACAGGGCAAGGATGTAAAACAGGCGTGCAAAGGGGTGCCTACACACTTTTTAAATAACAATTTCGACATTAGTGTCTACAAAAAATGTGTGGACTGGTGTCTAGTGCCAAGAGCAAAAGTACTGGCAATTCGCTCTCTACAATATAAGAAATATACTGTTAGAGTGAAAAAAATACCATGTCTTGCATATCTGACAATTTCTATGTACCCGAGAATGGTGTAAAGGTAGTCCCCCGTGGCCTCTACCGTATTTCAGATTGAGTTGAATCATGGACTATCGAAAACAACTCGGTTTAGATAAATTAACTTAAATTCAAAAATAGTACTTGATGTGTGGAGGACAACAATTTTTCAATATAATCTTCATTCCGTTGCCATCATCTTTCAAATGATGGGGGGAGGGGGGTTCTCATCTCTTAAGTGTTATAAATAATGTTATCTCATATTATAGATGAGAATTAAATTATTGTGTTTCATATGATTAGTATAGCCGATTCAGGGTGATAGTTCTGTCTGCGTGTAAATGAGAGGAAACATTCGTTTGTTTTTCTATTTCTTTAATAACAAAGGTTACTCTAAATTTTGCATGTAGTATACCATTACTTTCATTAATAATATAAGTCTGTGTCTGTTAATTCTTAGAAATGTCTACTTCGAACTAAAGATATATTAACTAGAGAACAGTGATGAATGGTTCAACCGATGTAAGACTTTTGTTTTTTTTGTCTAGAAGAAGCAAATTGTCAAACTAAGTCAAAATAAAATCTCTTAGTTTGTCTGAGGTATGGACCTTTAAACTTTGCCGGACAAGAAAATAACTAGTTGAAGCTGTGTTTAAGTTCTTCAGCAATATCAAATAGAAAACATTTTGAAACTAAAGAAATACCTTAAAATGAAGTAAATTGTCAAAAATGGTTCAGGTATTTTATTTTAAGAAGCTATTTCTTTTCATTGGAAGCTCAATATTTGAATCAAGTGATGGTCAGTGTCCAAGACAATTTTGGAGAGACGAAATAGTTTATTCATCCCCCTCCCGTCCCCCGGAAAAAAATTATAAAATATCGCAGATTAAAAGTTTAAAAAAATTTTTTGATTAGAAGTTGAAAACAATTTGAAACTAAAGAAAACCTTAAAAGAAGTAAATTGTCAAACAAAGTAAAAAAGAAATCTCATAGTTTGCCTGAGGTGTGGACCTTCCACCTATGCTGGAAAAAATATAACTAGTTGAAGCTGTGTTTAAATTCTTCATAACATTTTTACTGTCCTTATCCATTCCAAAATATCCGGACCTGCAAATTAAGTATCTATACACACATTTTGGGGTACGATTTATTTAGAATTATCTATATTTGCTCCTATAAATAAACATTTTTACTGTCCTTAGCCTTTACGAAATATCTGGACCTGTAAGTTAAGTATCTATACACCCATTTGGGTACCATTTATTTAGTATTATCAATAATCTTTTGGTAGAAATAAACATTTTTAGCAGTCCTTAGCCATTAGGTTATAGCCACACCTGTAAATTAAGGATCTATTAACCCATTTTTGCGTACCCTTTATTTAGAATAAATTATATTTTTTGCTAGAGTTAATCATTTTTAGCTGTATTTAACCATTATGAGATATACAGACCTGTAAACTAAGCATCTATAAACCCATTTGTGGGTACCATTTGTTCAGAATTAACTATATTTTTTGCTAGAAAATAAACATTTTTAGCTGTTCTTAAATATTACGAGATAGCCAGACATGTAAATTAAGGGTCTGTTTATTTCGTACCATTTATTTAAAATAAACTATATTTTTTTGCTAGAAGTAAAAATATTTAGCTGTGCTTAACCATTAAGAGACAGCCGGACCTGTAAATTAAGCATCTATAAATCAATTTTTGCGTATCATTTCTTTAGAATGGACTATATTTTTTTTAGAAATAAACATTGTTAACTGTTCTTAGCCATTATGAGATAGCCAGAACCTGTAAATTAAGTATCTTTAAACCCATTTTTGCGTGCCATTTATTTATAATAAACTATATTTGCTGCTAGAAATAAACTTTTTTAGCAGTCCTGAGCCATTACGTGAATGACAGACCTATAAATTATGGATTTTTAAACCCATTTTTGCGTACCATTTATTTAGAATTAACTGTATTTTTTTCTAGAAATAAACATTTTTAGCTGTCCTTACCCATTACGAGATAGTCAGACCTGTAAATTAAGTATCTTTAAACCCATTTGTGGGTATTATTTGCTCAGAATAAACTATATTATTTTGGTAGAAATATACATTTTTAGCAGTCCTTAGCCATTACGAGATAGCCAGATTTGGTATTTGGTAACCAGATTTGGTATTTGGCAGCCGAGATAGCCAGATTTTGTTATTTTGGTAGAAATATACATTTTTAGCAGTCCTTAGACATTACGAGACAGCCAGACCTATGAATTAAGGATCTATAAACTCATTTTTGCGAACCATTTATTTAGAATAAAATATATTTATTGGTAGAAATAAACGTTTTTAGCTGTCCTTAGCTATTAAGAGACAGCCAGACCTGTAAATTAGGTATTAATAGACCAATTTTTGCGTACCATTTATTTAGAATAAACGGTGATTTTTGATAGAAATAAATGTTTTTATCAGTCTATAGCCATTAAGAGATAGCCAGACCTGTGAATTAAGGATCTATAAACCCATTTTTGCACACCATTTATTTAGAATAAACTATATTTTTTGCTAGAAATAAACATTTTTAGCTGTTCTTATTCATTATGAGATAGATCCTTAGCCATTATGAGATAGTCAGACCTGTAAATTAAGTATCTATAAACCAATTTTAGCGTACCATTTATTTAGAATAAACTATATTTGCAGCTAGAAACAAAAATTTTTATCTGTCCTTATACATTACGAGATAGCAAGACTTTTAAATTAATTATCTATAAACCTAGTATTGCGCACAATTTATTTAGAAAAAACTATATTTTTCGTTAGAAATAAGCATTTTAACTGTCATTAGCCAATTTTTTTTTATTTCAATTTGGATTCTTGAATTAAACAACTTTTTCATATTCTATAATACAGGAGCAAAAGAGAGCCATTATCACCACCTTAGCTGACATCCCAGCAATTAGGCACCAATTGAAGTCAGGCTTGCCCCAATGAAGTTGGAGCGTATCATCAGGTTAAACACTCATGCTTTAACCCAAGAGATTCGACAACAAGAGAAGTCAGGCATTGCACCAATCAAGTCTGAGAGTGCTGTCACAGTATCGCTGATAACGATCATTTTTTTATTATTGTCAGGGAAGTGTTGAACGAAAAATTCATTTTTATAAATTATATTTAATTTGAATCATTAAAATTCAACTATATATTGATTTTGCATTGCTCTATCCAACTTAGGATGATTATGTATCTAAACATCCACACTGGAGGGGAATGACGGTTGAGGTTATGGCATAAGAGCCTTTTGGATGTGGTATATGGATGACTATAAGTACCTCTAAGAGAGGTGTCGATAAAAACATTCATTCATAAACGTAGTTGTATTGTATCAGGTGTCCTTATGTTACAGTAGGCTGCTAGTAGTAGTTGTCGTAGTATTTCATGTTTTTGCATGTCATTTCATGCAATAATATATAATTTTCTTTATATGTTTTCGATATAAAATACTTTTTTTACCATCGTCTTTAAAACTAGACTATAGACTGTATATGGGATTAAGATATTTCAATTTATTAAAATATTGCTTTTCTTTGGAAGTTCAGCATGTGAATCATGAGACGGTTAGTGTCCAAAATTATTTTGGACAGATGAAAAGTATTATAGACTCCTCCCTCCAAAATTGTCCTTGGCATTTAAAAATCAGCAGGTTACGTATTTAATATAGTACTAGATACATTGAACTGTTTAAAGAATAAATCAAAATAAACTTCTACTTTCAGTACTCCTTAACGACCTCCAAAATGGAATACTACTCAGTTAACCCCGATGACATTGTCAAAGATACGAGATGTTATTGGTGCAAACAAACAACATTCAATTTGATAACCTGAGATTTGAGAAGGAAAACATCTCTTTATAAATACAGGACGTGCTACAAGGACACAGATCCTTCCGCTTATCTTAACGACAGAATTTTAGATATTAGTTTATAGATTAAATGAAATTCAAATAAAACTTCTCGCATTTGGACCATTGATCATTGAAAATATCAAAAAAATCATAGAATTCTATTTGAAGTCTCGAAAAAAGGGGGGGGGTTAGATGGTGCTTATGATAGATATTTTAATATGGTAATAGCTTTTCATTTTGAGTACATTAGTATTAAACTATGGTGTGTGATTTTCATTGTTTTAATACGGGCAGCATCGCATTATGCGCTGCTATATTTTTCATTTTTTTTTCTTTCTAGTTGATAATTTGATAAGAAAACTAAGAAGGTATAATTAAAATGGTAAATTTATGAGTATTATACTTTAGTGTGGACATCAGCAGCACATTATGCGCAGCTATTTTTATTTTTTTCTTTCCACTAGATGATTTGTTAAGAAAAACTAAGAAGTTATAATGAATATTGCAAATTTATGAGAGAAGTGCATTATGCAATGCTATATTCGTTCTATTGATTTTACATTCAATGCTTTAACATCATTTTACTTAAATTTAATTCATATTTAAGGAAAAGTCTTTGACATCATTCAAGTGGGCAAAGAAAACACGAATATTGGAAATAGAAATAACCCAACCAGAACACAATGTATGAAGTGCTTTTCCATTAACCAATGAGGAAGAAGCAAAAATCATATAATGCACCATCAGTGTTAAAAAATGGAGTAGTTTCGTGAAGAATTATGATCATCAAGCACAATGTTATGAACTAGATACATATTTTGCCTTTTCTTTATAAATGTTTTTTTTATACACCACTGTTTTTTTTCTTCTTATTTTCAAAGTAAAACCAGTGTTTCTTCTGGTTATGTTCTTTTTCATTATATGATTTTATTGATGATAATGATGATGATAACTGGGGCACATTTCCTTTGAGTAGAGAAGAAGAAAAGGCATTGTGTGAACTTGTCGAGATCCCCCCATAAAACCGGTTATACAACAAGTTATTTCAATGAAATCCACCCCAACACCAAATGTATCCTCATCACATCATAACAGAGAGACCGTTCAATGCTTAACAGAACATAGAAAAATAGACAAGGAAAATAACCCTTTGCATATTTTTAAAGATTCTAGTGCTACAAGAAAACTTATAAGAATGCTTGTAAAATCGCAAAAAAAAGATAAACTTTCTCGTCTGTTTAAAGGAAGAGATATAAGGCGTTCTGTGCAGCTAAGTAATGCAGGGAACTATCCTGTTGTATCATTACAGCACATTTCCAATTCTATTTGTGAATGTTCCTCTCAAAGCATTATTTTTAGTTATTTCAAATAAAATTCTATGAATTTTTGATATTCCTATTGCTGAAAGGTCCATAGAAATATTGAGCTATATATTTGCATATTATGGATGATGAAATTGAATCTTTATGCAATCACTCTCACCTGAAGCCATCTCTGGTTTGTTCGTACCCGAATATTACGACTTTCTCAATTTTTCAATTGTATGTTGCAGAATAAAGAATTTATTCTGGAATGTGAAAAAAACATTACCATCTTTATAATAAATTTTCAATTCATCTATGAATGTTCTAACAAAAAGCATATGACAGTAAAGGCATATACTGTCAAAGCTTGTCACTTGTAATAGCATATATTCGTATGGCTATTACAAATCTGGTGCACGGTTAAGTGAGGAATAACGTCCCCCTTCCCCCATTGAAGCATTCTATAATTCACTTATCTATAGTAACTGCACTGTCAAAAACTATAAATTTGCAAAGAGAGTATGCGATAAGGTTGGCTGTAAAAACGGTTGGGATTATTGTAGAATATACTTGGGAAGCGAGGCGCTAACTCTTTTAGACATTGTCTGCAAGAATATAAACCAAATTTATTCAGAATTCAGGCTAGACATTGGCTACTATTTTTCAACACCGCACCTCGTCATGGACTTAATTTTAAAAATCAGTAGGGAGGAAATAGATTTGATCACTGATGTGGATCAAAACCTATTTGTTGAAAGATCTATCAAGGGGGGTATGTTTTTCACGAGGATCGCATCTTAATAACAGATCCAAGTGGGCAGAACTCTGTTGATGATGTAAAATCCAATGCTGTTTTTCTTGACGTGAGCTCACTCTACTCTTCGGCAATGTCTCATTACAGTTTACCATGTGGCAATTACAGCTGGCTTGAAAATTCTTGTGCCCTATATTTATCTGGTATTCTCAATGTCAAGGCAAATGGTCCCCAAGGATGGTTTTTCGAAATTGCCAGTCAGATAACATTGGAACTCCACGACACTGTAAAATATTTTGTTTTTCCGTGTGTAAATAGACCGGTCACCAAGGAGTCTTTGATCCCATAAAATTAGTCTTTCGTCTATGATATGGGCATGCATTGGACCCCCTCTGAGCAAAAACTAAGTGCAGATTTGGACCCTAAACAGAATATTGTTGTTACCACGTCCTATTGCGCTGGATGGTGATCAATGGTTTCAGGGTCACAAAGATCCACAGAGCCCTGCAATTCGATCAGAAACCCTACTTGAAATCGTTTTTTGACACTTTTGTCAGTAAACGTTCACAGTCAAAAAGAATAGTTAAAAAACAAATGTATAAACTCATTTTAAATTCAGGTTTCGATAAAATGTGTGAAAGCGTACGAAACAAATCGCGTTGCGACGTTGTAGCCTGCCCCAAAGAATTTGTCCGTATTGTCGCTGGTCCTAAATTTACAAAATTCATCACCAAAAACCTGACCACAAGGCTCTGCTACACAGAACAAAGAGAAATGTTGTTCTGAATACGAATATCGCGGGGGGGGGGGAGGTAATTAAATTAAATTTAAAAGAAACCCCGTTTTTCATTCTTTTAAAATGTGTTTGAGGTCAACTGGCCAAGGGAGGGGGGTTAAATTTGAATATGGGGACTTAGATTATCGATTATTAAAAGTTAAAACTGAGAATTTATTGGAATATTTTGAAAATGGTGTGTACACTGGTCCATGGAGTGAAGATACTAATTGGAATGAGAGCATCTTTCCAGAGCTGGTGGAACGCCGGACCATCGAATAAAATATTAACGTTAAAGTTGGAGACACTTATAAACTTTCTAATATTTTCTCGATAAAACGTACTTTTATTGACCATCGTCTTTAAACCTAGACTATAGACTGTATACGGGAGTCAGATATTTCAATTTAAGAAGATATTGCTTTTCTTTGGAAGTTCAACATTTGAACCATGAGAGGGTCAGTGTCAAAAATTATTTTGGACTAATTATATAGCTTATTCACACCCCTCCCACCGAAAATGTCCTTGGCAATAAAAATCCAGGAAGCTACGGATTAACTGTAGCATTAGCTACATCGAGCTTTTGAAGAAAAAATCAAAATAAACTTCTACCCTCAGAACTTCTTAAAGACACCCAAAATGGAATACTACTCAGTTAACCCCGATGACATTGTTAAAGATACGAGATGTTCAATTTGATCACCCAAGATTTGAGAAGGAAAACATCTCTTTATAAATTTAGGAAGAGCAAAAAGGACACTGAACAGTTCGGTCATCATCACGACAAAAATAGAGATATTTGTGTATAGATTATATGAAATTCAAATAAAATTTCTTGCATTTGGACCTTTGAGTAGTGAGAATATTAAAGAAAGTCATAGAATTCTGTTTGAAATCTCGAAAAAAACATTTTTCGGTAGAACATTCATCGATGAATTGAAAATTTACTATAATGATGCTAGTGGATTTTTTTCATAATTTTTTTATTTTATTTTGTATATGAGGGGACTGCCCCACTCCTCTGTGCCTTGATTTTTATGCTAAAATTGAATTACTTGAATTGAATTGAATTACGGTTATCAAGTATATCGCGGAAGGTTGCATAGCCTGCATCAAGACATGGCTAATTGTAGACAGAGAAAAGCTAAAACAGATAGTCAAAGTATTTGAGACGCGAATGCTTAAATGGCTGTTTCATGGGTAAATGGCAAGAGTATGCATGACTCTCTTATTGGAGACATACTGGTTTGTTATTTTTTTTGCCTAGAGTCTCAGGCATGCTAACCAAGAATTTAAAATTGACATAACACCGTTAGATTGCCTGTAATGAGAGGCAAGCAAGACACGCTTGCCTATGGTCTTAAAAAGGGTGACCAAGAATTTATAATTGACATAGGACTATAATAATAAATTTGCTTTAAGTAACAGGCAAACAATCATTTAAAGCCATCTTTATCTTTTAAATAGTACCTATGTATTGCCTAAGCTCAGCTCCACATTCTGAAAAAAATTTGAATTTTTCTAATTTTTGGGTCACTTGCCTGAGACTCTGGGTGGGTGGGTGCCCCCATAAAGTGTCCTAAATTCCTCTCTCAATTTAGCACTTGTTCACGGATGCCCAGCGTCTCCATTCACTTTCCCAATAGTATCTATTCATTGCCTCAGTTCAGTTCAGCAATCTGAGCCAATTTCCACTTTATCAAGTTTAGGGTCACTTGCCTGAAACTCTGGGCAGGTGAGGTGGGCACCTCCAAAAATTGGACGGCAACTATCCTCCACACCCCTATTCCCCAAAAGCAACAAGTAAAATTTTTAGACAGTCCTTAATTTAGAAATGTATCAAAAATCCGACAGCCACAACTCGGGTGTCGTCACAACCCCCCCAGCGCCGGGGGGTGGGGGGTAAGTTATAGCCTGGGGCCGATATGGTTCATACGAAGGAGATGCTCGTATAAACTCCAGAGAAGGCTCCTTTGATTGGATATTGAAATCCAGCCCTTTTTAGAGTCAAAAGTGATCAGAGGGCAACTGGCCCTCCAAGCCCTTTTCCCCCCAAATACATCTGATAAAAAATTTGAGGTAACCATTTTGTTAAGAATAATTCAAAGATCATATAACAAAACTGCTTTACGTATGTTCATATCGTTAAAAAAAGTTCAACCATCAGATATTAAAACTCCTGGGTCGACACAATCTCCCAGGGCCCAGGGACAGGCGTTGTAAGTTATACTCTGGGGATTTACGTGGTTTTTATAGAAGGGATACTCGTATAAACTTCAGAGAGGGCTCATTTGATTGAAAATAGAAAGTTCTAGTTCACTTTTAAAGATTCAAAAGAGACCGAAACTTAATCTAGTCCCCCAAGCCATTTTTTCCCAAACCCATCCGATAAAAATTTTGAGAATGCAACTTTGTTCAAAATAGTTCAAACATCAGATAATAAAAACTCTGAGGTTGACGCAAACCCATTTTTTTCACTTTGATATTGTTACTTTGATACAAATATCTTTTAAAATTCAAACTCAAAACAACCAAAAATTACTATCAAAGAACAAATGAAACCCAAAACGAACAGAAATGCAATAAACAATCATAGCAAAAACATACAAGTAATGAAATAAATTAATAAATATATCTTAAAGCGAGTAAGGATTAGACTGATCAAGAATATCAAGGTTAAGACAAAAAACTATTTTCCTATTGAAGTGGAAATGAAACTTAAAACGAACAGAAATTAATTAAACAATCAATGCAAACAAACACGCAATAGATATCAATACAAATTAATAAATAAATCTTAAAACGAGTGAAGCTTGAATTGAATATGCAAATTGAGCTTGAAACGAACAAAAATCACCACAAACAAGAGTTTGGGTATGACCTCCTTCTCTCACTGTAAGAGTCTAAAACCTACTGCGTCATTGGCGCTTTACTGAAAACTATATGTGTCTTGAACAGTCTTGGAAAGTATTAACAATATCAAATTGAACATTTGATGTAAAATGATATAAATTGTTGAAAGATCCATCAGTTCAAGAATTTATTTCGCTTTATTTGTATTTTTTTGTTCAATGCTGTAAGAACTGTAAAAGAAAGTGTTTGTAATATAATCCGTTTTCAGTTAAGCATCAATGACGCAGTAGGCTTTTGGTTTTTATTTACAGTAAGGAAAGGAGGCAGTATCAAACCACTTGTTTTAAGGGAAACTATATTTGTCATTAACAACTTTCTAAAAGAGCTTATAAATTAAACTTAATATTGAGTGGATAATGATATTAATTGCTGAAAGCTCATCAGTTCAAAATATTACTATAATTTTAATGTTTATTTTCAGAGACAAGTAAAAAAGAAAAAATTTGTCACAAAATTGGTTTTCAGTAAATCGCCAATGACGCAGTATGTCTTAAAATTTTACAGTGAGAGAAGGAGGTCATATCCAAACTCTTGTTTTTGGGGATTTTTGTTTGTTTCAAGCTAAATTCGCATATTCAATTTGAGTTTCACTCGTTTTAAGATATATTTATTAATTTACATTAATATCTAATGTATGTTTGTTTGCATTGATTGTTTATATAATTTCTGTTCGTTTTAAGTTTCATTTGTACTTCAATAGGAAAATATTTTTTTTGTCTTAAGGTTGATTTTCATACTCAGTCTAAGCATTACTCTCTTTAAGATCTATTAATTCATTTATATCATTACTTGTTGTATGTTTTTGCTATGATTGTTTATTTAATTTATTTTAGTGTTGGGTTTAATTTATTCTTTAATATTAATTTCTGGTCGTTTTGAGTTTTAATTTTAAAATGTATTTTTATATTCTGATCTTAAGTTTAAGATGGCCTTTACTTTTCTTTGAAAAGCTTTTTTTTCGAATTTTTTTTTCACTAATCTTTGACAAAGCTCAATCCTTAGCTTTCTTTCTTCCAGTATTTCACTGGTTATCCATGGCTTACGGGGTTCCTGTTTTTTCACTTTCATTACCTTAATAGGACACGAACTATCATAAATGGGTAGAATAACAGACATTAGGTTATCAAGTGCTCTAGTAGGGAATTTTTCTTCTGAGAACACAGGGGTCCAGTCGATAAAACTAACCTCCTCCACAAACTTTTGAATATTCCCTTTTTTCATTAACCTTATCTTTATTTTATTTTTCTTTGGTATTTGCAACTGACAAGTCATAACACTCACCAATGGAAGATGGTCAGAACAAGGAAAGGCCACAACATCAGCATAAAAAAGCTTCAAATTGGCAGAAAGAACAAAAGTATTATCAATTAGTGTTTCACTCTGTCCAATAATCCTCGTGGGTACACTCACAAGCTGTTATAGATCATTCGATATCAAAAAATGTAAAAAATCAACATTAAGATGAGACAAATCAATCAGGTTAAAATGAAAATCCCCCATAACAATATGACTAGCTCCAAGCGGTACCTTTGAAATCAGCTGATCCAGACCTCCCATGAAATCTTCCAGATGAGCACTGGGTAGCTTATACACCATACTAATTATATTTTTTCTCCCGTCAAAATGAATTTCAATTGAAAAAACTTCAACCTTACCTTCAATCCATATACTAAGATCATCTCTTTCATTATAATTCAACCCATTCTTTATAAGGAATCCAACACCACCACGACCCATCACTACTCGGTTCTTAACGCAGAGATCATAACCTGGAAATGAATACAGTGAGAGAGACTGGTTTGAACTAAAATATGTTTCACATAATCCTATTATATTAAAAGAAGAAGAAAATTGTTCAATTAATTCTAAAATATCCAGCTAGCTTGTAGTCACGTGAACATTCCAAGAACACAGTCGCAGACATTTTTCATTTATATCATGAATTTACGGCAACCAAATATAATCACTCTCCCTCATAGGCTTTAGCTCAACAATCGGTATATCATCATCGCCGGCAATACTTCTTAAGAAATATTCCTGAAGACTAAATCGGTCTTGATCAGACATTATCATTTTTCATATAAAATAACAAGAAATATAACTTTAAAAAAAAAGGAAGAGAGAAAAAATAAAAGTAACAAAAAAAACACAAATATTAAAAAAAACCAATGAAAAATGTCGTCAAATGACCAGATACGCCTGATGGAGGAGTATCAGTTTCGCGTACAAAAATACGGCCTTGATCAGACCACAAAGTGCGATTTTCCAACTCATCTCTTGAAGCGCTCAGAAGAGTGCAGTTATGTTTCGTAAGGCTATCAGCTAAAAATAATCCTCAGACACTAAGCTGCTTCTTTTCTTTAAACACCTTGAGAGAGATTTCTTTTGATCTAATCTGGATGAGAACAGGGAAAACTTTATCTTGTCTCTGAGCATTATTTATTTTAATTCTAATTCGCTGAACACTAATTATGTCTAAATCTTTGTTATCAGTATGACACATCTTGAGAAACCATGCGCACGTCATGGTGTTCCACAAACTCTGCAAAGTACTCTGCTTCACACCAGTCAACCACAGTGACTCACTTGTTCCTTCCTACTAAACGTTGTCTAGGTTGAATTCAAGCTGTTTCACGCGATTTTGCAAAAGATTAATCATCTGCAATCATGTTTTTAGATGTTTTTTCAATCAGTTAAAGTTTAGGATAAAACTCAACATGAACTGCCTCGTAGATTTAAGAAACCCTTGTTACAACTGGAAACTTAGCATTAAAATTGGCTGCAGTCCGCAAAGTTGATTTTTTCGGCTTTTCGTTCATTTTTATCTCGAGTTCCTTGTTAGATTTTGTTTTGTAGCCGCAAGTTTATTCTCTGTAGCCACTATTAGTCTACGTAGATCAGCAGCGGGATCTGAGAGTAGACTATCCGTTACCGAATCTTGCCCTTTTCTTAGAAACTGGCGGTAACAATCAGGATGATTTTTTAGCTCTGCACCACGTGATTAACACCCTTAGTTTTTTTTTGTTGATGCTTCCTTCTCACCGCCATCAAAACTAAGTAAACTCACGACGGATAGAACCTGACGGCCGTGTTTTTTTTGCCATAGCAAAAGACCACAAATTTGCGGTCTCTGGTATTTGTCTTCATAATTTCTAGGATTCGAATCGGCCAAAGGGGATAGTCCAAAAATTTAGCGAGGAACAAATCTCCAATTTTAACGTTAGACGGATCCATGACGGTAACAATAAATATAAAAAATACATAAAATTTGATTAGCCTCAGATAGAGACGAAAAGAAACTTATCTTTATGTGGGCAGGCCCACGGATGGCAGTGGCAATCACCTTATTGGTCGGCGGCCCGATGGACCGTGGAGACCTGCTGATTGTTAACCATCGTGCTCTGACATCCAAAACTCCATCCCTAAATAATATTAAATTTTCTCTGCACATCACAGTCGGCTAACATATCCAATTTTCTCAATTTAAAACGCCAAAAATCTGATTGTGTAAAAAAAATTCAAGTATCCGATTGCACAAATTATCACTGAATTAATTCAAGGTTAAAGAATCATGTTCAAACAGGTGTATTCAATTTAAGAGCCAGTTCAAGATTAATAAAGTATTCTATTTTCATCACATTTTATTGTCTCTAAACTTCACTTCTCGAGTGTGTCTTATATAATAGACAAGCTCCAACGACTTTTGTAAACGGTGGTTTTCTGGCCTGAAAATCGTATATGAAAATTCTGATTTTATAAATTAATACACTGAGCCATTTGAAAGGTTGTTTTCAATGGGAGGCTTAGCACGGGACTATACATTTAATAAAATTTTATTTTTCCTGACCTAAATTACTCTTCTGATCATCTCTTGAGAATGACTGATTAGATAGTTTTGGCAGTAAAAATCAGAAGACTGAGAGGTGTGAAGCGAGGGTAAAACGAGTCCTAAGAGATAAACTTACGCACTGGCAATAAAACTGCACTATCTACGTAAAAACGTAGATAATAACCTATTTTACTCTCTTAGTCGGCACTTCTATTGTCTACGTCTTTGTGTTTTACGTTTATATACCAGTGCCTCTGGGCTTAAGACAGCCTTAGGATATAACTTTAAATTCATACCCGCAGGTTCTATGGGGCTGTTTTAACACTTGAGGGATTGCTACATAATCAATGAAGGACTTGGGACAAAATGACTTTCTGAAAAGTGTGATGAAATTCATTTGGTGAAGAAATGGCAGCGGGGGGGGGGGGCGCTATGGTCCCTCCGAGCAATTTTTCTTACATAAAAGGTAGTTAAAAATTAAAATTTCGACTTGAATAAGTACATTCAAAAGTTTTTGCGTTCACCTTTTCCATACAAACCTTAAGATAGTATGTTTCCGAACATAATTTAAATTCCTTGCTCATGGGCTTTGAAAGTTCTTTCAGCTCCATAGGCATTGTTTGTAATATTTGAACTATTTTGAACAGGATGGCTATTTTCAAATTTTGATAGGATATATTTGGGGGGGGGGGAGATGAAGAACAGAGAGATTGATTACCCTCTGATCACTTTCGATTCTTAAAAAGGGGACAAGAAATTTTGATGTCCAATCGAGCCTCCTCCAAATTTGATACGACCATACCATCCATAGAAACTTTATAAGTCATTAATTAGCAGCTAGCATAAGTTACATCCCTTTCTACCAGGTTGGGGGGGGGTCAAACTCCGAGCCATAGTTATTTGACATTTGGACCATTTTAAATTAAAAGACTAACTAAAAATTTTGATCAGAAGTACTAGAAAAAAAGGCATGTTGGGGATGGCTGGTTTCCCTCTGATTGCTCTAGAGTTTTAGAAATGTAGCTAGAACTTTTAATTTCCATTCACATTAGCCTCCTCCAATATTTATATGACCACCACTACTATCAAACCTTATATGCTCCCTGGTTATAAGCTATAATCCATTATCGTAGGCTTTTCGGGGTTGTTTTAACCCCGGATGCATTGCTTTATCATCTCTGGGCAATTTTAAACAAAATGAATATCTCGATAAAATAAAAATTCAAAATAGGGATAAAATCCTTTTTAATATACAGTGCATAGAAATTAAAAAACATACCAGATATGTCTGTCCCATATACAGTGACCGTCATCAGTAGTAAAACTACTGACATTAATATTGAAAATACCGACCTATCTGTTATTTTTGTAAATTTCAATTAACTGTCTATTAAAAAGGATTTTTATCCCTATTTTTAATTTTTAATTTATCGTCATGGAAAGGCATTGTGGTCTCCGAAATTATTAATGACTATCTCAAAACTTCTATAGAATACATTTGAGGAAAAAAGATGTGAGGGGAGCTACCTGCCCTCTGATCACTTTTGATTCTTTAAAAAAAAATTCAAAATCCCAATCGAATGAGCATGCTCGAAAGTTTATACGGCACCTTTTTCCATAAGAGCCTTATGTGTCCTAGAGGCATAATTTAAAACCTCGCCCCCAGGCTCTGAATGTTTATCAAGCCAGAGGTATTTTACAAAATCTTTGGGCTATTTTTAAAGAAATGGCTATCTAAAACTTTTGGTCAAATGAATTTTATGAGAACAGGGCTTGGGGACCTGTTGTTTTCTGATCATTTTGACTCTTAAAATGCGGAACAGGGGAGTAAATTATTTTTTCTAAATTTCTAACAAGGACATTGGCTTAAAAAAATTGAAAAGACTAAGGGAATCAGAGCTTTTGATTCATTTGAGATGCAAGGACTCAAAGTTTAATATTCAGGAAATTAAAAGACAATTATAAGCTGTCAAGATAGATTCGCTATTATATATCATGTGTCCAGACTTTTCAAGACCAAATTAGATAACGTAGATGGCGATAAAATGTAAAATGATCTACCGAATAAAAATTACAAATTTTAGTGGAAGTGAATATAGCATTCTGTTGCATAATGACAGATTAGCACCGAAAAGGATAATGAATTGAAATATAATGTAATTGATTTTAACTTACAGGATAACAATCATACCAATTTTTAAGAATAGTAAAAGAATAATAATTACAGGATAATAGTCACGCAAATTTGCAAGGATTTACCACGAGTCTTGAGTTGATTTAAAGACAAAAACCTGATCCTATGTTAAAACAAACCCTGCCTTAAAAGACGTAAAAAAAGTTAGAAATTGTCATTTAATTTACAAAAAAAAAATCGCCTAACCGACAGAGAAAAACGTAGGAATTCAAATTAAACAATGCCCTTCATCAATTACATTTTTTTTCGACACTTCTAATGATCTCCGTACAAATACCTGCCATCTAACTTTATAATGGAATTACACAATTGACCAGTCAATACAATGAAAATTGCATTTAAGCTCACCTGAGGTATAGATTTCTCTGACTTTAGAGGGCCTTTTTAAGCAATACTGCTAAGTCATGTTTGGACATTTTTAGGTGATTAATAGATTAATTTCGTAAAGAGACCATTACAAAAGAAGAAACTTTGTTAAAACTTAAGCAAGGTTGAGAAGATTGTGGCGGCTATCCAATTGGAATGCTCACTTGAAAAAAAAAAGCCTAAAATAACGAAAATCAGTTATTTTTAGTATTCCCTCCACTGACCTAATATTACCCTTATCTACTACCTTAGACTTTTCATAAGGCCCTTGAATATGTGAGCCATAAAACAATAACTGGTTTTGCTGAAATTTTGCAAACATAAGCTTAAAAATAAAATTTTAGTATGTTTTACATTATCATGCTTTCACCTGTATTTTTTTTTCATTATTCAGCACTAAAGACGGTCGAGCAGAGGCCTCGACCAAAATATTTATATACTTTTCATCGATTTTTTACTGACTGGTATTATCCTTGTTCTCCCTTCTTTACTGTTCTTTTGTTTTGTCAGTATTAGCAAGTGTGGTCGCAGAAATTTGGTCTCAGAATGCCCCCCTCGCGTCGTCTGCAGTAGTGTATTTTACTTAATCAACTCACGGGTGCATTACTTCAACTTGATCCGCGGGCCAGTTTATTGAATCACGCTATTTTGCCCCCCCCCCCTAAATTTTTTTTATTGGATAATCCTGTTTTGCGCCCCCCTAAAATAAAACTGGATTCGCCTTTGAGCCCCCCTACTAAGTACAATATCCTCTACCCACTTAAGTCCTGGTAATTATGTCAGCGACCTTAGTTGCCCCCGACAAAATGCCCTGCATGACGTTTTTAAGGCCCATTACGTCGGTTTTGGATATCAGTAACAGTGCGGATGTTTGAAAATTTGTTTATTTAATCAATATTTTTACAGAAACTAAAAATAAAAATACTACAACTGATAAGATTAATTGAAAGAAGTAATGAAAAAAATTAATGTTTAATATATAATGAGTTTAATTCCTGTAAATTTCTACAGTTCAAGGTTCCAGATTTTATTTAACAGATTTTGGTTACATAATTTAAAAAAAGAATTAAAAATGTTCGATTTTAATAAAGTGTAAATAAATTAAATATCCAATAGACTTATAGTGGAGAGGAGGGAGGGCTAAGTTGCCAAAATCTTGTTGGTAATAATTTCTTTTGATTTTAAGTTACCTGAGTATACATTTTACTTTCCATACGTTTTAAAATTTATTTTATTATCAGTATAAGTATATTTATTATTGACTTTATATGTTATTTTTTGTTTTAGACTTGGTTTGTTTTGTATTTCGTTTATTTTTTCATATGATAGTTTTTTTGGCCCTTCTAATTTTGAATAGTTACTGGGCTTCATTGTTCTCGTCTTCCGTTTTAATTTTGCTTTTCTCTGAAAGACCTCTTTGCAGGTAGCTTTGTTTTTAAATTAATTCTTTTTTATGTATATTATTGATCATTTTAATTTTTTTTTTTTATTTTTTTTATATATGAATTTAAAGCACCAACTTTATAAAATCTTTTCTTTTTCATAAAATTTTTTAGGATGCACAGTTATAAATTCTCTATAAGCCTTGGGGCAGTGCTCAAAAATTTAAATGAATTAATTTAAGTACATCTCCAATGTATCCAATAGTTTAACTAGTTGTATTAATGTATCTTTTCAAACCTTGCAGTCAAAAGAAAAAAGAAAGAAAAAAAAAGAAAAAAAAAAAAAGACACAGTGTATATTTATGGTATTTTTAGATATATTAAAATTACCAGATTAAAACTCTTTTATCAAACGCTTCAAGCCTGAGAATATTTGCTTTCAGGGCCACATCCAGTATTTTTAATACGTTATACTATTTTTTCGGGGGGGGGGGCTGGATGTGGGGGTTTGTACCTTTCATGGAAGGGGGGAGGAGGTTTAAAACAATTTAAAAATCAGACACATGTTTTTTGGAAAAGTATTGGGGGGGGGGGGTCAAACCAATTAAGTCCCTGGATACAGCCTTGTTTACCTGATTTTGAAAAAGTTTTTTAAAAACCCCCAGAGAGTAAGTAATCTTCATGGAAATTTCAGCATTGAATTTAGCCCTTCAAAGTGTCCTATTTTATAAGTATTCTATAAATATTTGGGATATAGTATTTTTTATAATTTTTTTTCAAATTATAACATCACGGATGAGTATAATTTGCAAATTTCCCCCAAGTGAGGCGGTGGGGGTCCCTGGTATTCTATTTTTTAAAGTGTTTTTTTAGAAATTCCTTATTGCTTTTTAGGGATTTCTAAAAATTTGCGGTTAAAAAAAAAAAATAAGGGCAAGCTTTATGTTGCAAGTTAATGAACATTCGGCAATACAAAAGCCTAACATCTCTACGTCACAGAATAAAAAATTATTAAATTTCATAATTGTCCCTGACTCTCCCGTCTTTCCCATCTCCAGGCCAAAAACAGTCAGTTGTTCATACCCTTCCCCCACGGCCATCCCCAGGGGGGGTTACCCTGTTTGAACCCCCCCCCCACCCCAAAAAATTTTGACCGAGTCAAAACAAGTCGAAAATTAGTAAAACCTAGATAAAAATCAGGAAAATTAGTCGAAAACTGAATCAAAAACCCTCCCGAAAAAAAATCCTGGATCCGCGCTTGCCTTCACCAAACCTACTTTGATGCTTGCACTCTGTGCAATAAAAACGTCAATTGACTGAACGCATTATAATTGCCGATTTTGTATTTATTCACAGGCGAATGTCTAATGCTAAGCAAACATGTTGATTCCTATTCTTCAAATAATAAAAACTAATCTGCTTAATCGCATCCTTTTTCTAGTACATGTTTACGTAGCTGTGTTCTCATTCGTAATAAAAAACACTTGTTACGTAGTAGTATGATCATGTGTAGACTCGATTAGATGTTTATGGTGAAAATGGATGGCATTTATCAACAGTTCAAAATGAGAAATAGTGTTAAATTCTCGAAAGTTGTAGAGGGGCAAAATATTTTTTTTTTCAAAATCTAGGGGCGGGAATTGTTTTTAAGGTTTTTCACGAACATACTAAAAAAAAGTATTTGTCAATTAAATCACCCTGGATAATATTTGCACAATTGAGAGGGGGGAGGACACAAAAAAATACGAACAATACTCTACCCACTGTCCCCTTCTTAACAGAATTCACTTAATTGTGATCTTCATAGATGTCTAATTTCATTTTTTTCAGGAATTTTTTTTTCAGGCAAAAAAAGAATCTTACCTTTTTTTTCTCATGTCTCATTTTTGTCCCCCACGTGTGATTTTAGAAAACTATCAAAATGGACCCAACATGTGATAGATACTAGACAATACAGCTACCAATTTTTTCTTTTTTTCTCATTATTTATTTGCTGTTTTAGATTATTGTCGGTTTTTAAATGGCTTACCCAAATTCAAGTTGTTACATTATTTTGAAAATTCGGGGCGACAGCAAAAATTCAATGTCGAGTTTGTTTAGTCTTAACCCCAAAAAATGAATCCCATTTCCAGATTATTGAGATGGCCGAAATTTGGGCTCGATCAAACGACGTGCGTCACTCAAAGTTTGAAAAAATTTAAATTTTGAGCCAAAAAGCTCACATATTGAGCCATATCACCAGAACGGTAAATAATAAAAGCCTGCTTAATGTG